>NW_007089948.1:94189-132785 GCF_000164805.1 Carlito syrichta
GAAAGAAGCCTTTTTCCCAAAGAGGCGGGCTGGGGCTCCAACCCACTCTCCCAGTCCGGGGGGTGGGGGGGGGGGTAGGCGTCCAGGGCAGACAGCCAATCAGAAGCCTCCGATAGAGTTAGTGGTCCCCCTACCCAGGAGGAGGAGAGGGAAGGAGGAGGGAGGGAGGAGGGGAGGGTGCTTCTGACCAGTGAGGGAGAAAAACCTTTTTTCAGCCTAGGGGGAAAAAAAAGGCTTGCCTCTTCCAGCCTTGAAAAGGGAGACCTTGGAGCAGAAGGCAACATGATGTGGTTTGATTTTTTTTTTTTTTGAGTTGGAGTCTCACTGTTGCCCAGACTGGAGTGCAGTGGCCGCTCCCAGCCACTGCAACCTCGGCCTGCTGGGCTCCGGCGATTCAGCCTTCCAAGTAGTGGGAACGACAGGCACGCACTACCACGCCCGGCTAATTTTTTTGATTTATTGTAGAGATGAGGTCTCGCCTGCCCAGGCGGGTCTCGAACCCGCAGGCTCAGGCAATCCACTCACCTCAGTCTCCCAAAGGCGCGGGATTATAGGCTGAGCCACCGAGCCCGGCTGGTTTGATTTTTTAAAATAGTGGTATAATATCTATAACATAAAATTGCCCCTCTTTTGAAGTCAGAGTCTCACTCTGTTGCCCAGGTTGGAGCGCAGCGATGCAATCATGGCTCATCGCAGCCTGGACCTGCTGGGTTCAGGTTATCCTTCTGCCTCGGCCTCTTAAGTAGCTGGGACTACAGAGGCGTGCCACCACACCCTACTAATTTTTGGGTTCTTTGGAGTCAAGGTCTCTGTATGTTGTCCAGGCTGCTCTTGAACTCCTGGGCTCTAGCAGTTCTCCCACCTCAGTCTCCCAACGTGCTGGGATGACAGGTGTGAGCCATGGCAGTGGCCACATTTTGGGTTTTAAGCTCCAGGCACACACCACCACACCCAGCTATTTTTTTGATTTATTGCAGAGATGAGGTCTCACCAAGTTGCCCAGACTGGTCTTGAACCTGTGAGCTCAGGCAATCCTCTCACCTCAGCCTCTCAAAGTGCTGGGATTATAGGTGTGAGTCATCACATCTGGCTGGTTTTGTCTTTTTAACAGCAATGGCTGCATTTTTTGTTTGCCGGGAACCAGGAGCCAACAGCCAGTGGTTAACTACTTTCTTTGCCGGCTGAGGAGAAAACAGCAAGGATATCACCAGTGGCTGTCCAGACTTTACAGTCCTTGCCATAATTTTAACTAGAATTTCCTCCCTTGATACAGTTCATTCAATTTACTCAAGTGATGCCAGACTGATCTGGCCTCTCCTCCACATCCGTTCTTTTTCTTTATTTTTGAGACAGGGTCTTGCTCTGTCCCTCAGGCTGGAGTGCAGTGGTGCGATCATAGCTCACTGCAGCCTCCAGCTCCTGGGCTCAAGCGAGCCTCCCGCCCCAGCCTCCCGAGTAGCTTGGACCACAGGCACTACCACCAAGTCAGGCTCTATTCACTCATTTAAAGCAGATCATTCAACGGTGTTTAGTATATCCAGAGAGTTGTGCAACCGTCACCGCAACCAATTTTAGAACATTTCCATCACCGCAAAAGGAAACCCTATACCCAATATGCAGTCCCTCCCTGCTCGCCTCACCCCGGTTCCTGGCCACATGGATCCGCTTCTGTTCGTGTGGATGAGCCTGTCCTCGGCATGTCATATAAATAAATGGAACCCTCCCGGTGCCACCTTTTGTGTCTGACTTCTTTCACTCAGTGCGATGTTATCCAGGTTCACCCATGTTGTAGCATGACTCAGCTGGTCCCTCTCTGTGTCTGAATAACATTGCCTTGAATGAGGAGAGTGCAGTTTGTGTATCCATTTGTCTGTTGATGGACAGTTAAATGTACTTTTAATAGAACTTTCTTAGACAAATGAAGACACAGTTGACTGGTTGACACACTGCGTTTTATGAAAACATACTCATTTATGCTTTTAGACTGGACCCATTTTCTTTTCTTTTCTTTTCTCTTTTGTTTTTTTTGAGTTGGAGTCATTCCGTTACCTGGACTGGAGGGCAGTGGCATGCTCATGGCTATCCCAGTGTCGACCCGCTGGATTCTGGCGATCCTTCTGCCTCGGCCTTCCAAGTAGCTGGAACTACAGGCACATGCTACCATACCTAGCTAATTTTTTGATTTATTGCAGAGACAAGGTTTCGCCAAGTTGCCCGGGCCAGTCTTGAACCCGCCAGCTCAGGCAATCCACTCACCTCGGCCTCCCAAAGTGGTGGGATTACAGGCTGAGCCACCGAGCCCGGCAGATTACCAGAATTAAGAAGCCTTTTTAAGACTATTTGTCAGGTGAGTTGGTACCGCAAAGACTTGCACAGAAATTAGATTAGAAAAGAAAGTTTATTTAGAAAGTAGGTTAGAGAGAGAGGGTGGGTCCACTTCCCCAAGACTGGCGAAGGAGCCGGACGCTTAAGGAAAGCTTAAGGAAAGCTTAAGGAAAGCTTAAGGAATGCTTGAGACTGGGGCTTTTAGGGCTTTCCTTTAGGGAGACAGGTGACTCTTCTGGGTGCTGGCATCATGGCAACAGTGTCTGTTTTGTTCTTTCATGACTTTTTTAGAGCAATTTTAGGCTCAAAGAAAAGTTAAGAAGAAGGTGGAAAGAGCTCCTCTGAAGAGTGCCTGCCTATCTCTCCCTTCCCCCCAGGTCCCCACTGCCAGGCTCCCCCCAGGGTGGTACATCTGCTACAACTGAGGAAACTTGTAGACATGCAACTCCCTGTCACCCCCAGTCCATGGTGCCACGAGGGTCCCCTGGCGCTGTCCTTTCTAGGGCTTGGAGACACGTGTCACGAGAGTGGTCTCGCTGCCCTAAGAGTCCCTGGCGCTCCCCTCCTCAGCCTTTCCTTCCCCACCCCGGAAACCGCTGGTCTTTTTACCGTCTCCATGGTTTTGCCCTTTCCAGAACATCCTGGAGTTAACATTATACAGTGTGTAGCCTTTTTGGATTGGAGGAGCTTTCTTCTTAAACCCCCAAAAGATGGTACTGCTCTGCAGAGCTGGGGAGTTTAGGTGTGAGAACCCAGATACCCCTTGGTCAGGAAAAACTCCCAGCAGAGGGAACAGTGAACTTTTCTTGCCTGGGTGGAAGATTTCACATAAGATTTCAGATTTTATGAGCCATAACTGCAGCATGTCTTCTCTCTGAGATTAAAAAAAGAGAGAACATGGAGAAATCTACTCCCTGTTGATTGGAAAAGCCAAGGAGGTGGGGGAGAGGGGAGTGGTGGTTCGTCTCTGCTTTTTGTTCAATGAGCTGTGTGACCTCAGAAAAGTTACTTACCCTCTCTGGATTTGTTTACTTATTGGCCAAGGAACAGGCTGGAAATTCCTGGTGAAGTGTCTTTCAGTTCCATGTTGTGTTTAAGTGGAGAGTAGAGGGGCCAGAAAGGAAAGGGGTACACACGGGTGTTTTCCATAAAAATAGTGGCACACATAGTTGGGGAGAAAGATTATTCAAAAAAGGACACACAAATAGATTTTCAGTGCACTAAGAGTCTCAACCTCAGGCATAAAGGAAAACAAATTAAAGATACCAAGTGATAGATCACTTAGTACTATAGACTGGAAGTCCATCACAGAAACAAAGAACCGAGTATCACGTGTTCTCACTCATAAACGGACCTTGAACTGTTATCATAACACTATAAGAAAGGGATTGGCAGTTGAGGGAAACTGCTAGGGGAGGAAGAGGTGGGATAGGCGCAGTGGGAAACTGTCAGGGGAAGGGGGAACACCTCATCAACAAGGATACCTGCATAATGAACATGTGCACACCTAACCCTGAATTGTACCTCACATATTTAAAATTAAAAATTTAAATAAAATAAAATATTTTAAAAAGATGCTAAGTGTGTTTCTTAAAAAAAAAAAAAAGTCAAGCACACACCTTGCACTGGACCCAGTTCCCCACTTCTCTGAAGTTTCTACCCAAGAGAAGAGAAAGCGGATGTGCACACAAAGACCTCTACATGAATATTCCCAGCAGCTTTGTAATAGCTCAAAGCTACGAGCAACTCTGAAGTCCTCCACCAGGTGAATGGATGAACAAGCTGTGGCTCCTGCACTCCAAGGAATACTATTCAGCAAGGAAGACGGGCAAACACTGGCACCCATGACGACATGGATGAACCCCCAATAATTATTCCAAGTGAAAGAAGCCCCCCAAAAAAGTATGTCCTCATTTATATAAAATCTGGAAAATGCAAGCTCACCTTAGAATGAGACAGAGAAAGCTAGACATGGAGGCTCATACCTGCCATCCCAGCACCTTGGGAGGTGGAGGTGAGAGGATTGCCTGAGCCCAAGGATTCAAGACCAGCCTGGGCAATTTGGCAAGACCTCGTGTCTACAACAAATCAAAAAATTAGCCGGGCATGGTGGCCCATGCCTGTAGTTCCAGGCTGAGGCAGAAGGGTCACGTAAACCCTGCAGCAGGTTGAGGCTGTGGTGGCTGTGATTGTGCCATTGAACTCCAGCCTGGGTGACAGAGACCCTGAATCAATCAATAAATCAAAAAAGACAGAGAAGGCTGGGGGCAGTGGCTCACACCTGTAATCCCAGTACTTTGAGAGACTGAGTTGGGAGGATTGCTGGATCCCAGGAGTTCAAGACTAGCCTGGGCAACATAGTGTGACCTTGTCTCTACAAAAAATATTCTAAAAATTCCAGTGTGGTGGTGCGTACCTGTGGTCCCCCTGCACTCCAGTCTGGGCAACAGACTGAGACCCCAACTCAAAATAAATAAATAAAGCGACAGAGAGCAGATCAGTGGTGCCAGGGAGGTCTGGGAAAAAAAGGATTACAAGGAGGAAACCTTTGAGACTAGTAAGTGTTCACTATCTTGATGGTGGTGTTGGTTTCACTGTATAGACATGTCACAATGTATCAAATCGTACATGTTCAATATGTACAATTCATTGTATGCCAATGGCACACCAATAAAACTATTTTTTTAAAAAGACAATGTGATATCCTGTTCATCTACCAGATTTATACACATAAAACATTGTGATAAAACAGTATTCCAGTTGCACTGTAGGGAAACAGGTATTTACATACACTTTTGTGAGGGCAAGAATCAGCACAACCTTTAAGGGAGAAATTTACCAACTGCTAATATTTATTTATTTATTTATTTTGAGTTGGAGTCTTACTCTGTTGCCCAGACTGGAGTGCAGTAGCACAATCACAGTCACCGCAGCCTCGATCTGCTGGGTTCAGGTGAGCCTTCCATGTCAGCCTTCCAAATAGCTGGAACTACCACACCTGGCTACGGGTTTTTTTTTTTTTTTGTAGAAATGAGGTTTCGCCAAGTTGCCCAGGCTGGTCTCAAACCCCCGAGAGCAGGTAATCCTCTTACCTTGACCTCCCAAAGTGCTGGGATTACAGGTTTGAGCCACTGTGCCTGGCCCAACTTCTAAAATTTAATGTGCACTAACCTTCTGACCCACTTCCAGAAAACATACCACTTTCGGGAATGTACCTACATTAACTTTTTATTACTGCCATAACTGCCATAACACATTGCCACGACACAAAAGTGGTGTTTTAAGCTGCTAAATTTAGCAGCTTAGAGCAACACCCGTTTCTTTATTTATTTTATGTTCTATTTTTTTGAGTTGAAGTCTCATTTCGTCGCTCTGACTGGGGTGCAGTGGCACACTGGGGTGCAGTGGCACGCTCCTGGTCACTGCAGCCTCGACCTGCTGGGCTCCAGCAAACCTTCGGCCTCAGCCTTCTGAGAAACCGGAACTACAGGCACAGGCTACCACGCCTGGCTAATTTTTTTTTTTTTTTTTTTTAGTTGGAGTCTCACTCTGTTGCCCAGACTGGAGTACAGTGGCCGCTCCTGGGCACCGCAACCTCGACCTCCGGAACTACAGGCGCGCACTACCACACCTGGCTAATTTTTTTGATTTATTGTAGAGATGAGGTCTCGCTAAGCTGCCCAGATGGGTCTCGAACCCACAGGCTCAGGCAATTCACTCATCTCGGCCCCTCAAAGTGCTGGGATCACAAGCTGAGCCACCGAGCCCAGCCAACACCTGTTTCTATGTCAAAGTTCTGTAGGTCAGAAGTTGGGGTGCAGCTAACCATGGAGTCCTTTGCTTTGAGTCTCCATAAGCCAGAGTCAAAGTACAGAAGTCAAGGCTGCCTTCCTTTCTGCGAGCTCTGGGAGTGAATCCACTTCCAAGCATATTCAGGCTGGTAGAATTCAGCTCCTTGTGGGTGTAGGACGGAGGTCCCTGTTTCTGGCTGGGGCCTGGTCTTTGCTCCTAGAAGCTGCCTGGTTCTACGCACCCTTCCTAGATGGCCCCTCCAGCAATGAGGTGTCACTTCCCTCTTGTGCTGTGAATATCTCCTTCTGCTTATCCTTCGGTCTCCAGGCAGACCAGAGAAGGGTCTCTGCTCTAAAGACTTGTGGACCCACCATCACCTGAGTCTGGTCCCATTCCTCCCTCCCTACCCGCCACTGTGGACAGCTCCGGGCTGTTCTTGACTGAGAACTATGTGGACAGCTGCTGTAAAAAACTAGCACCAGCAACACACGTAGTGACTTAAAGCAACACAGGCGTATTCTCCTATGGTTCTGGAGGTCAGAAGTCCCACGTAGGATTCACTGGGCGAAAGCCAAGGTGTTGCCAGGCTGGTGCATTCTGGAGGCTCCCAGGGGAGGATTCATTACCTGGTCCTTTCCAACTTCTAGATGTTTCCAACACTCGATAGCTGTGGCCCCTTCCTCCATCTTAAAGTGCCTCACTCCAGTCTCTGTCTGGTCATCATATCATCTGGTTCCCTTCCCTCCCTCCATAACCCTGTGGTTATGATGCTGGGCACACCTGAGTCATCCAAACTCATCTCCCCATCTCAAGGTCCTCAGTCACATTTGCCATGCAAAGTAACATTCATGGGTTCTGGAGGTCTGAATGTGCACATATTTGGGGAGCTACTGTTCGGCTGACCACCCTGGGCCAAGTTGACCCAGGGTCATCTGTCCGTGTTAAGGTCCACAGCCATAATTACACCTGCCAGGGCCCTTTTGGCTTTGGGTCATAACATTCCCAGGTTCCAGGGATTTGGGTGTGGACAGCTTTGGGAGCTGTCCTGCCCACCCCATAATCCTACAATTGTACTTGTACATGGACCAAGCAATGAGCCCACAAGATCATCCACAACACCATTGCCTGTGACAGCCAGGACCCAGAGGCCACCTTCATGTCTGTCAACGTGAGGCCTGGTTGGTTACATCAATGGCAAGTTCCCACACCATCAAGTAGCACGCAGTTGTAGAAAATAACTCATCACCTCCAGGATATGTTGTTAAATGAAAAAAACAAAGTCCAGGCACAGTGGTTCATATCTGTAATCCCAGCACTTTGGGAGGCCGAGGTGAGAGGATTGCTTGAGTCCAAGGAGCTCAAGACCAGTCTAGGCAGCACAGTGAGACTCAAGAAAATTTGAAAACTAACCAGGCATGGTGGCACATGCCTGTAGTTCCAGCTACTCGGGAGGCTAAGGCAGGAGGCTCACCTGAGCCCAGAAGGTCAAGGCTGCTGTGAGTCATGTATGTGCCACTGCACTGCAGCCTGGGAGACAGAGTGAGACCCCGACTCAAAAATAAACAAGACACAGAGCATCGCATGCTTTCTGCCACCATCTTATGTTATGTTTCTGCCACCATCTTTCTTCCAGCCCAGGGTGGTCTGGAACTCCTGGGCTCAAGCAATCCTCTCACCTAGGCATCTCAAAATGCTGGGATTACAGGCATGAACCTGAGGTCACTCATTTTCCTTAGGAAAACCCAGATGAGATCTCCGTCCCTTTGAAGTCTCCATCAGGTCAGTTCAGGTCTTTTCTCTTGAGATTAAAAGTCCAGCTGGCCAGACCACATTCCTTGAGACATCAAAGGAGGCCCCTTACATACCTCCCTGGGGCTTTCACGCAGGTCCAGCTGCACTGAGCCAGGGGAGCCTGAGGAACCAAAGTCAGAGCAGCCGGGACTTCAAGGCTCGGGAGAGCCTGGGCTGTGCCTACCCGCTCCGGGCCAGCTTCACAGGCCAACGCCCAGAGAGCTGAAGGCATAACCCAGCACGGGGCAGTCCGAAGGTGGATGCTAGCACGGCCTCCACCAGCCTGTGTCCCAGCCCACACCTGTCAGCAGCCGAAGGTCTCCTGGGCCCCTGCTTTCTGGATCTGAGCCTCACTTGGTCAGCATCTGGGAGTGGAGTTGCCTGCGGGGCCTTCTCCGTTTTCTCTTAGCCTGGAGCTCCGGGACCCACCGTCACCTGAGTCTGGGTCCATTCTCCCCTCCCTACCCTCCACTGTGGAAGGCTCCCAGGTCAATCTTTACTGAGAACCAAACAGTACAGCGTTAACCTTGCCCAGTTCCTGAGAAGAAACCTCCAGGACCTTGGAATGTTCCATCTGTGTCTACTACCGGGGTCCTTGGGCCACACCAGCCGGTCTATCCAACAGTATGATGTGTGGTGGGGGCATAGGCCATGTGGTGCCAGCGTGACCCCGGGAGAGGTTGAAGCCCAAGGCCAGCCATGCCAGTGGTTGGCCACTATTGTTGGTGGACACAAACCCTGGACACCAAGGCTCTCGTGCGCTCCCTCGATGGACAACCTGCCATATGCGTTGCCACACACTATTGCTGGGAGAAATAAGAGTGGCTCTCCTGGGTCCCCTGGGAAAGGACACCTGGAGCTCATGCCCGGTCTCCCTTAGACCTGTACTCCATGCTTTCTCCCTTTGTTGCCTCCATTTTTCCCCCTCATAAACCATAACCTGGAGCAGAAAGGCTTTCTGGAGTTCCGGGAGTCCCTCTAAGGGTGGACTTGGGTACCTCCCAAACTGCAAGCACTTACTGTGTGCCAGGCCCTGTTCTGGGTATGGGGGACACAGCAGTGTCAAGTAGCAAGACAAAAAAAAAGCCCCTACCCTCACAGGTGCATTTCTGAGGCAGGGAGACAGACAGGAAATAAGACAAACAAGCTTATTTTTTAGGGGTGGACTTGTGGGTGGCCAGAAAAAACCTGGAGATGCAGACTTGTCACCTGCGAGCAAATCTCAATTAGGACCAGGTCATGATCAACTTTGACAAGTAAGAACAAACCAAGCAGGTGACACTTAACTTTACAAGACTTGGCTACCTGTGTGGCATCAGCGCACCCGGCTCAGCGTAAGGATGAAGCCAGTGGCCACCTCAGTAGAGGATTTGAAAGTCCCCACGCTCCTCTTCACAGGTAGGCCATGAGGGATGACTCCCTCCCAGAACACAAGTAAAATGCATAGTTGTGAGTGCTAACAAGAAAAAAGTTAAAGCACAAAAAGGACAGGAAATGTTGGGTCTGGGCGAGTTGACATTTTAGCTGAGTCCCAACTTGGAACTGGGGACCCGTGGCTGGACCTCTCAGAATTTCAGTTTCTTCAGACCAGGCACAGTGGCACTTGCCTGTAATTCCAGCACTTTGGGAAGCCAAGGTGGGAGAATCCCTTGAAGCCAGGAGCTGGAGACCAGCCTGGGCAACATAAATTAAAAAATCAGCCTGGTGTGGTGACATGTGCCTGTAGTCCCAGCTACTCAGGACTTCATCTCTACGCTACAGAGATGATACAGAGGTTGAGATGGAAGGATTGCCTGAGCCAGGAGGCTGAGGCTGCGGGGAGCTATGTTTACACTGCTGCACTCCAGCCTGAGCAACAGAGCGAGACCCTGGCAATAAAAAAATAAATTTAAATAAAAATTAAAGAAAATAATAATTTCAGTTTCTTCATCCGTAAATCGGAGCAGAGACTCTCACCTTCTGGAGTCATTGTGAAGCAGGTGACAGATGTGCCCCGCTCACGGCAGGAAGCAACAGGATACTCTCTGTGGATGGAGTAGCTTATCATGGCTGGTCATTAGTTCCCGGCGTCCACAGGCCTGCTAATCTGCCTTCACTGCCCACAGGGGGACATTTCACAGTCACAGGCCGAGTCCCCACTCCTGCAGCAGCGGAGGCCAGTCCCTGACTGCTCACAGCTGCAACCCAAGCGAGAGGCTGGAACCCAGGAGGCCCGACGGCACCCTCCACTCCTCCACGGAACAGGGTGTGGAGGGTCTGGTGGGCGACCCAGATGAGGGGTTTCGAGCAAAAGGCTCCTGGCAGTTTCATGGACCTGGGGGCCGGTAGGGGGGAAATACCAGGTACCGGGGTAAGGGGATTAAAGTGGTTTCTTTTTCTTCCTCTGGCCCAGGAGGCCTTGGCAGAGGCTGCTGAAGGAGACTCCTGTCCAGGCCTCAGATACAGGGACCTAGGAGTGCAGGCGCCAGGGCTAGATATGCAGGTATATATGAGGACCGGGCACAGGGCCTGAGCCCATGACCCAGCCCCCTCCTGAGACTGCAGCGCACAGGTCATGCCCCACGGTTGGTGTGGAAGGCAGCCTCCCTTGGATAAAACCTCCCTTGGGTAAAACCTCCCTTGGATAAAACCTCCCTTGGGTAAAACCTTCCTAGTCACCCATGGTCAGGCCTGAAAGATCACACATAGGATTCTAACCAGGCCAGAGTGCTCCACTGTGTCATCCAGACCTGCTGCCGTGAGACAGGGCATGGCCCTCACCTGGCTCAGGAGCTGGGGAGCCTGCCCAGGACATGTGCCAGACTCATAGCATACTCAGGAACAGCTACCCTTTGGTTTCCAGTACTTCCTATCTAGCCTTACCACAATTGTTTGTTTTTGTTTTGTTTTGTTTTGAGTTGGGGTCTCACTCTGTTGCCCAGTCTGGAGTGCAGTCACAGGATCCTGGTTCACCACAGCCTTGACCTCCTGGGCTCAGGCAATCCTTCCACCTCAGTCTCCCAAGCAGCTGGGACTACAGATGTGCACTACCACATCCGGCTAATTTTTTAGACTTTTGTTTTTGTTTTGAGCTGGAGTCTCACTCCATCACCCAGGTTGGAGTGTAGTGGCATGTTCACAGCCACCCCAGTGTCGACCTGCTGGGCTCCGGCAATCCAAGTAACCGGAGCTACAAGTGTGTGCTACCACACCCAGCTAATTTTTTTAATTTAGCGTAGAGATGAAGTCTCACCAAGTTGCCCAGGCTGGTCTCGAACCCCTGGGCTCAGGCAATCCCCTCACCTCGGCCTCCCAAAGTGCTGGGATTACAGACTTGTGCCACTCTACCTGGCCAATTTTTTGGAATTTGTAGAAACAAGTTCTCCCTATGTTGCCTAGGCTGGTCTTGAACTCCTGGCCTAAATCCATCCTCCCACTTTGGCCTCCCAAAGATTATAGGCATGAGTCACTGGGTCCTGCCTACCATAATAATTCTTAAAATAATATAGAAGAAAACAATCTAAATCATTTTACCAATAAATGATATACAACTTTCTGGGTTTTTTTTAACAGTCAATAACATTGGGTAGCAATGATTAGAACCATGAACTTTTTTTTTTTTTGAGTTGGAGTCTCACACTGTCACCCAGACTGGAGTGCAGTGACACGCTCCCGGCCACCACAGTCTCGACCTCCGGGGCTCCAGTGATCTCCGCTTCAGCCTTCCAAGTAGCCGGAACTATAGGCGCATGCTACCACACCCAGCTAATTTTTGATTTATTGTAGAGATGAGGTCTTGCCAAGTGGTCCGGGCGGGTCTCAAACCCATGAGTTCAGGCAATCCACTCACCTCGGCCTCCCAAAGCGCTGGGATTACAGGCTGAGCCACCGAGCCTGGCCAGAACCATGAACTTTTTAATGATACAAGGTCACCATCAACAGATGAAAGGATCTGACTATGAACAGGAATATGGCACTGATACATGCTGCAACGTGGATGCACCTTAGAAACATGCCATGTGGCTGGGCGCAGTGGCTCACGCCTATAATCCCAACATTTTGGGAGGCAGAGGTGAGAGGATTGCCTGAATTCAGGGGTTCAAGACCCGCCTGAGCAACTTGATGAGACATCGCCTCCACAATAAATAAAAAAAGTAGCCAGGTGTGGTGGATTGCGCCTGTAGTTCCAGCTACCCGGAAGGCTGAGGCAGAAGGATTGCCTGAGCCCTGCAGGTTGAGGCTGTGGTGGCCGTGAGCGTGCCAGGGCACTCCAGTCTGGGAGACAGAGTGAGACTCTGGCTCAAAAAAACGAACACACAAGAAATATGCTAAGTGAAAGCTAAGTGAAAGAAGCCACATACAAAAGGCCACAAAAGCGTCTGTGTCCCTGAAGTGTCCGGAATGGGCAAAGCTACAGAGACACAATGTAGACCAGTGGTTGCCAGGGACTGGGGAGAGAAAGGAGAGTGAGGGGAGGGGCCAACTGAGTATACAGCTTCTTTCTGAGGTGGCGAGAAAGCTGCAGTTGAATTTACTCAAAGCCATCCATTTCACACTTTAAGTGGGGGAAGTGTATGGTATGCGAATGACTTGTCAATACAGCTATTGCCAAAAAACCCCAAAGTACTGGCCCAGAAGCCCCCGTGCATGGCTGTCGACAGAGCAGAGTCTACAGTGGGTCTGGATGCAACTGGATGCTTCTCCGGCTGAGGAGGCCAGCCTCCCCTGGGACCTTGCTGCCTGCTTCCCAGCTGCTCGAGGGCCACCAGGCCCCTCACCTGGCCTCGGCTCTGCAGTCGACCCCGCTCCCAACACCCACGCCCTCCAAACAGAAGCACAACTGTCCAGAGTTGGATTCGCCCCAGTTGCTGGGGCCCCTGCGGTGATAAACCCTCGAGTGAGCCTAGACCCCCTCTGATCACCGCGGCTCCTGCTTCCAGGGAATGGGCCTGTTCACCATGCCCCGAGAGAGTGACCCGCAGCCCCAGATTGGTGGGTACAGAACGATCGATGACGGACTCCTGGCTCAGGCCAGGAGAGAGGCAGCCCTGACGGCCCCCTGAGAAGGGAAGATATGGGGGCTTTCAGATGACCTGCCAAGGTGGCCACCAACTCCAACCTCACGCTGAGCTGGGCATGCTGATGGGGATATGGGTGGCCGGGTATGAGACTTGCTCACGGGTGCCAAGCCTGCATCACGAGGGGCTTCCTAGCTCACCCACAAGCTTGTCCCTCACAGGCTGAGGGAACCAGTCCCCGGCATGTTCCAGCTTGTTCTGGAATGTTCTGGCATGTTCCATTATCTCCCCTGGACTGGTCCATTTCCCGACAGAGACAGCTACAGCTGGAAGACCCCGCCTGCCTTTTTTTTTTAGAAAGAAACTCGGTTTGGGAAGTTTAAATGGTTTGCCCCAACCACGTTGTAGGCACAAGTGGCTTGGCCATAGCTCTCTGTTTTGGGGGGTTTTTGAGTTGGAGTCTCACTCTGTCACCCAGGCTGGAGTGCAGTGGCATGCTCACGGCCTCCGCAGCCTCGACCTGCTGGGCTCAAGCAATCCTTCCGTCTCAGCCTTCCAAGGAGCTGGAACTACAAGTGCATGCCACCAGACCAGCTAATTTTTTGATTTATTGTAGGGACGAGTTCTCACTAAGTTGCCCAGGCTGGTCTCAAGTCCCTGAGCTCAGGCAATCCTCTCGTCTCTGCCTCCCAAAGTGCTGGGATAATAGGCGTGAGCCACTGTGCCCGGCTGGCCATAGCTCTTGATGGATTCGCTGCTTCACTCCTTTTTCCTTCCCAAGTTCAACAAGCACATACTGGAGGGTTATTCTAGCCCAGCACTGCACTGGTTGCAAAGATGTTGACACCGAGGCCTGTCCTCAGATCCTACCCTTTGCTTTCTATATATGTGCTAGTTGTGTGACACTCGCTCATGGTTACTACCTCACTTAAATATCCCTTCTAATTTACGCTGCATTCGCAGTTCATTCCATCCCATTTTTAAACTATGCAAACTGGCCTATTTTCTTTTACTGAGGGGAAATTCACCTAATAACCTGGAACAATTTTATTATCTATTTACTTATACTTTTTCTTTTATTTATTTATTTTTGAGTCAGAATCTCACTCTGTCACCCAGGTTGAAGTGCAGTGGCATGATGCTCCCGGCCACCTCAGCCTCGACCTGCTGGGCTCCGGCAATCCTTCCACCTCAGCCTTCCAAGTAGCTGGAACTACAGGTGTGCACAACTTCGCCTGGTTTATTTTTTGATTTATTGTAAGATGAGTTCTGATCAAGTTGCCCAGATTGGTCTGAAACCCCTGAGCTCAGGCAACTCTCTTGCTTCCACCTCCCAAAGTGCTGGGATTATGGGCTTGAGCCATCCTGTCTGGCTTTTTATTCTTTTTTGAGTTGGCGCCTTACACTGTTGCCCAAGCTGGGGTGCAGTGGCACGCTCACCACCACTATAGCCTCAACCTGCTGGGCTCAGGCAATCCTTCCGTCTCATCCTTCTAAGTAGCTGGAACCACAGGCACGCATTACCACACATGGCTAAATTGTTGCTTTATTGTAGAGATAAGGTCTTGCCAAGTTGCCCAGGCTGGTCTCAAACCCCTGAGCTCAGGCAATTCTCTCGCCTCTGCCTCCCAAAGTGCTAGGATTACAGGCTTGAGCCACCACGTTGGTCTATTTATTTATTTTTTGAGTCAGAGTCTCACTCTGTTGCCTGGGCTGGAGTGCAGTGGCACCATCATGGCTCACTGCAGCCTCAACCTCCTGGACTCAGGAGATGTTTTTGCCTCAGCCTCTCAAGTAGCTGGGATTGCTGGTCCACACACCACGCCTGGCTAAATTGTTTATTTTTTTGTAGAATGAGCCTCACTATGTTGCCCATGCTGGTCTCAAACTCTTGGGTTTAAGCAGTCTTCTCGCCTCAGCCTCCCAAAGTGCTGGGATTACAAGGGTGAGCCACCACACCCGACCCAAAATTGAGCAATTTTAGAGTGAACCTTTCAGTGGCAATCAGTACTTTTTTTGTAGAATGAAGTCTTGCTATGTTGCCCAGGCCAGTCTCAAACTCCTGGATTTAAGCAATCTTCTCGCCTCAGCCTCCCAAATTGCTGGGATTACAGGCATCAGCCACCATGCCCGGCCCCAAATTGAACAATTTCAGAGTGAACCATTCAGTGGCAATCAGTACACTCACACTGTTGTGCAACCACCACGTGTATCTTGTTGCAAACCATTTCATCACCCCCAAGTGACAGCCCGGCCCATGAAGCAGTTGTTCCTCGTGCTGCCCCACTCCTGGCCCTGACAACCATCCGTCTGTTTTCGGCCTCCAGGGATCCCTATTCTGTGTGTTTCACAGGAATGGGATCATACAACGTGTGACTTTTCTCTCTGGCTTCTTGAACTTGGCGTCGTGGTTTGGGGGTTCACCCATACTGTCCTATGTGTCAGTGCTGCAGTCCCTTTTATGGGGATTGGTACATTTCAGCCACATTCTTGGGTCAGTGAGGGACACTCGGCCCCCAAACACAGGAAATGTCTCCTTCAATCCATGCGCCTTGGGGTGATTGTGTCTCCCCTCAGGGACATCTAGCAATGTCGAGAGACACTTTTGATGGTCACAATTGGGAACTGCTACTGCCATCGAGCAGGTAGAGGCCAGGCATGCTGCCTAACAGCCTACAATGCCTGGGGCAGCCTCCATAGCAAGGCATGACTCAATCCAAGGTACCAACCATGCCAAGGTTGAGAACCCTGACTGCAATGCCTTCTCCCTGCCCAATCTCACCTCAGGACACGTGGAACAGCATTTCTCAAATTTGCCTGCCCCTAGGAACCACTCAGGCTCTTTCTTACTTTTTCTTTTTTCCCAAGAGATGGGGTCTTGCTATGTTGCCCAGGCTGGAGTGCAATGACTATTCACGGGCACAATCATAGTGCTACAGCCTGGAATTCCTGGGCTCAAGTTATCCTCCTGCCTCAGTCTCCCAAGTATCTGGGGCCACAGGTACATGTTACCATCCCCTGCCAATTCTTAAGAATGCATATTCCTGAGGCTCCTCCCAAGCCATCTGAATCTGAATTTCAGGCACAGGGCCTGGGAATTTGTATTTCAACAAGCCCAAGGTGAATCTTGGGACCAGGAGTATATGACTCTGCTATGACTTGTTTGGCAGCCTTGCATAAATCACACTGATTCTGTGCTTCTGTTACTTTATTCTTCTTATTTATTGATCTAGAGTTGGAGTTTCATCACAGCCTCGACCTCTTGGGCTCAGGCGATCCTTCTGCCTCAGTCTCCCAAGTAGCTGGGATCACAGGTGTGCTCCATCATGCCTGGCTCTTTTTTCTTGAGTCAGCGTCTCACTGTGTCACCCGGGCTGGATTGCAGTGGCATGCTCACAGCCACCGCAGCCTCGACCTGCTGGGCTCAGGCAATCCTCCTACCTCAGCCTTCCAAGTAGCTGGAACCACAGGTGCATGTCACCATGCCTGGCTAATTTTTTGATTTATTGTAGAGACTAGGTCTTGCCAGGTTGCCCAGGCTGGTCTCAAATCCCTGGATTCAGGTAATCCTCTCACTCAGCCACCCAAAGTACTGGGATTACAGGTGTGAGCCACCATGCCTGGTTTGCCTGGCTAATTTTTTAAAGTTTATTTTTGTAGAGATGAGGTCTCACTATGTTGCCCAGGCTGGAGAGAGCTCAAGCAAATCCTCACACCTTGGCCTCTCAAAGTGCTGGGATTACAGGCATTTGGGTGAGAGCCACTACACCCAGCAGTTGCTTTATTTGTAAATGCTGAAGTTTTTCTTTTCTTTTTTTTTTTTTTGAGTTGGAGTCTCACTCTGTCACCCAGACTGGAGTGCAGTGGCACACTCCCGGCCACCGCAGCCTCCACCTGCTGGGCTCTGGCGATCCTTCCGCCTTAGCCTTCCAAGTAGCTGGAACTATAGGTGCATGCCACCACACCCAGCTAATTTTTGATTTGTTGTAGAGACGAGGTCTCGCCAAGTTGCCTGGGGGTCTCAAACCCATGGGCTCTGGCAGTCCACTTGCCTCGTCCTCCCAAAATGCTGGAATTTCAGGCTGAGCCACCAGACCTGGCCAATGCTGAAGTTTTCTTTTCCATCTAGAAGGGTTCTTGGCAGGGCTGGTGAGGACCATGTTGCGGGAAGCGCTTAGACGCAATATCACCCTATCCCAACATGCAAAGTGATCTGAAATGACGATGTTCTTGCATAGGTTCCCAAGAGCAGGGGCCTGCCGTGTCCCAGGAATGTCCCACACACCCATCAGCTCTTCCTGAATGAAGAGAGGCCCCGGGGACGGTCCCCTCAGCGACCGGGCCTTGCACACTCACGACAACCCCCAGACTTGGGCTGGCGACACGGGGCCATGCTGCAGCCACAGCTGATCAGGCCACCTTGGCACGCAAGATGTGGGCCCCTCCCTCCAGAAAGATAACTTACAAAACATGACTGTGTTGGCACAAAGAGACACATAATCCAGGCTGCATTTGTTATTATTATATCCAGGTATTTTTTCCTTCTGATTAAAATAATAAAACTAAAACCTTTAGGCTGAGCTGGGCTTCGTGGCCCAGCCTGTAATCCCGTGCTTTGGGAGGCCGAGGTGAGTGAATTGCCTGAGCCCGCGGGTTCGAGACCCACCTGGGTAACTTGGCGAGACCTCATCTCTACAATAAATCAAGAAAAAAAAATTAGCTGGGTGTGGTAGCGCATGCCTGTAATTCTGGCTACTCGGAAGGGCTGAGGTGGAAGGCTCCCTGGAGCCCAGCGGGTCGAGGTTTCAGTGGCCAGGAGCAGCCATTGCACTCCAGTCTGGGTGACAGAGTGAGCCTCCAACTAAAAAAAAAAAAAAGAAAACAAATAAATAAATAAAACCTTTAGGCTGGGCATGGTGGCTCACACCTATAATGCCAGTATGTTGGTAGGCTGAGGAGGGAGGATGGATTGAGCCCAGGAGTTCAAGACCAGCTTGGGCAACACAGGCAGACTCTGTCTCTACAAAAATAAAAAATAAAATTAGCCTGTAGTCCTAGTGACTTGGGAGGCTGAGGTGGGAGGATCATTTGAGGCCAGGAATTAAGGCAGCAGTGAGCTACGATTGCCTCACTGCACTCCAGCTGGGCCGCAGAGTGAGACCCTGTCTCTAAAATAAAACGGTGGCTCACACCTGTAATCCCAGAACTTTGGGAGGCTGAGGCAAGAGGATTGCCTAAGCCCAGGGGTTCAAGACCAGCCTGGGCAACTTGGCGAGACCTCGTCGCTACAATACATAAAAAAATTAGCCGGGTGTGGTGGCGTGTGCCTGTAGTTCCAGATACCTGGAAAGCTGAGGTGGAGGATTGCCTGAACCCAGCAAGTCAAGGCTGCGGTGGCCATTAGTGTGCCGCTGCACTCCAGCCTGGGCGACAGTGAAACTCTGTCCGACTCAAAAAAACAAAAAACAAAAAAAGCTCTTTCAACAAAGCGACAGAAACGTCTGCCCTTAATCTTGAAAGTGACTGTCAAAGGTCGACCCTGCCTCTCTTTTTGAATATCCTTACTGGGGAACGCAACATCTCACCTGCTGAGGGACCTGGGTCCAGAGGGGCGTCCCCACCCTCATCCACGCACTCAGGGAGAGAGCTGGGGTCTCTGGGCAGATCTGGCATCTTCTCCTGACACAGGCAGGTACTTGGAGCCACACGTGGCTAGATCCGCCAACTCAGGGAAGACGAAGCCTCTCCCTCCTGCTCATCCACAGAAGTCAGAACACAGCGAGCTGGGGTTGGGGGGAGTTGGGCTTCCAGGGGTGCCACTCTTCAAAGACAACAGGAGAAACTGGGATTCCACCCAGAGAGGGAGACCTAGGAAGTTAAGTGACACAACCACACAGAACAGCAGCAGACTTTCCAAAGGAAGCGTCAGGCTCTCTGGCCTCAGAACCTCCAGGTTGTCTCCTAACCAGGAAAAAGTATTTGAATGATGTCATCTTAGTGGATGCCGTGTCCCCCTACTGTCCCAATACGCTGTTTTCCTGGACTTCCCTTCAGGTGTGTAAGAGTTTGTCATGTTAGGTGTTTTTCTGTTGCTGTTTTGTTTTGTTTTATTCCTGGCAAGCTGCAATGTAACGTTAGGTTTTCTTAGGTGATATCTCTCTCCCCCTCTACCCTCAGTTCCACCAGAGGGGGACTCCAGTGCCCCTTCACTGCTGTATCCTAGGCTGGGCACACAGGTGACCCAACAACCAACAGTGGAACACCCGAGTTCACCGGTGGGCTCCTGAGAACGCCACACTTCCCAGGAGTGTGGCAGAGGGGCCAGGCAGAGGCGCAGGGACACGGTATCCACCCCTCAGATCCCCCAGGCCTCAGGTTCATTGGGAGGTGGCCCAGAGGAGTGAGTGACCTTTGATCAGTCGAGGAGTCAGGGCGCCAGCTGCCCAGGCCGCCCAGGATGGCGCTCACTTTCGAAGATGGTGAGGCTCTCCAAATGGGTGGCCCGTACAGGAGGTGGCCTTGGGATAAGGACACATTTCTCTAAAAAGCCACTGGGGGTTCCTCAAAAAGTTTGGAAGAATTACCACGTGACCCAGCAGACCTATTTCCAGGTGCATACCCCAGGGAACCAAAAAGCAGGTTCGCACGGAGACCTGCAGACACATCCTAGCAACACAACTCACGGGAGGCGTAAGTAGAAATGACAGTATCTGTCGAAGGGTGAACGCGCAAACACATGTGGTCTATACATGCCCTGGAATATCATTCAGCCACACAAACGCGTGAAGCACTGATGTGCCTGACAATGCGGTTGAACCTTGGCAACGCTCTAGGTGAAGATGCCAGGCAAAGACCACACAGACTGTGATTCCATGGCATGACAAGCGCCATGTAGGGGACTCCAGGGAGACAGAAAGCAGGCTGGCGACCAGCAAGGGCCGGGAAGGAAGGAACGGGAGAGACCGCTGATTGTAAGGTTTTATTTTGGGATGATGCTTTGGAACTAGGTGGAAGTGATGGTTACACAACATTGTGGATGCACTAGAAGACACTGAAGTATACACTTTACTATTAGGTGAATTCTTTTTTTTTTTGAGTTGAGTCTCACTCTGTCAACCAGGTTGGAGTGCAGTGGCATGCTCATGGTCACCGCAGCCTCGACCGGCTGGGTTCAGGTCATCCTTTCACTTTAACCATCCAAGTAGCTGGAACTACAGGCATGCGCTACCACACCTGGCTAATTTTTTGATTTATTGTAGAGACGAGTTCTTGCCAAGTTGCCCAGGTGGAGTCTCAAACCCCTGGTTTCAGGCAATCCTCTCACCTTGGTCTCCCAAACCATTAGGTGAATTTCAGATGGAAGAAAGTGGGAGGGAGGGAGGGAGAAGTCACCAGAAACGTTAGCGGGCAGTACTAAGCCCGCCGTTCACTCTTCCCAGGCAGGGTTGTGGTTTTGCACCCACTTGTGCAATGCCTGCTATACCCCAGAAGTCAACGGAATCCACAGAACACAGGGACCACCGGCTCCCAAGCTGACCCCATTCAGTGCCACCCCAACACATACACGCTTATATATTCAAGTTTCACAAACAATACTTGGCTCTATGATGGGGGCCACGCTGTGATTTCAGACACACCCACTAAATGGATTTTGCCTATTTAGTTAACTGGACACAGTCACGTAGGGACATGGCAACACTAAGAGATTCAAGAATTCTTAAATGCACAACTAAATACATCCAGACGACCGAGCAGCCTCTAGCACTGAGAAATGAGCCGTCAAGCCATGAAAAGCCATGGAGCAATCTTCTGTGCCGATCACTCCTGAAGGAAGCCAAGCCCACGTACTGCAAGATTCAACTCAACATCCTGGAGAATGCAGAGCTAGAGACAGAAAGACCAGGGTTCGCCAGTGGCTGGGGGCTGAGGGTGCAGGGGTCGAGCAGAAGGTTGTGTTTTTTTTTTTTTGAGTTGGAGTCTCACTCTTGTTGCCCAGGCTGAAGTGCAGTGGCTGCTACCGGCCACCGCAGCCTTGACCTGCCAGGCTCTGGCGATACTTCCGCCTCAGCCTTCCAAGTAGCTGGAATTACAGGCGCACGCCACCATGCCCAGCTAATTTTTTTGATTTATTGTAGATGAGGTCTCGCCAAGTTGCCCAGGCTGGTCTTGAATCTGTGGGCTCAGGCAATCCTCTCACCTTGGCCTCCCAAAATGCTGGGAATATAAGTGTGAGCCGCTGCACCCGGCCTGAGCAGGTTTTTAGGGCGAAGCCGTTTGGTAAGAAACCATGACAGGTAGATGCCATTACACACTTGTCCAAATCCACAGAAGGTGCAACACCGAGTGACCCTCATGTCAAGCGTGGACTATGGGTAAGGGCGTGTCAGAGGTCACTGTTGTGCCACTCTGGTGGGGACATTGACAGTGGGAGAGGCTATGCATGTGTGGGGTGGATGGGAAACACCATCTATTTAAAAGGGAACAAGGCCGGGCATGGTGGCTCACAGCTGTCATTCCATCACTTTGGGAGGCTGAGGTGGGAGGATCACTTGAGCCCAGGGGTTTGAGGCCAGCCTGGGCAACATAGAAAGACCTTATCTCTACACACACACACACAGTTTTTTTTTTTTTAATTAGCTGGGCGTAGCCAGGCTTGGTGGCTCACACCTGTAATCACAGCACTTTGGGAGGCAGAGGCGAGAGGATTGCCTGAGCCCAGTGACTCAAGACCAGCCTGGGCAACTTGGCGAGACCTCATCTCTACAATAAACTAAAAAATTAGCCAGGCATGGTGGCACACGCCTGTGGTTCTGGCTACTTGGAAGGCTGAAGGCAGAAGGATCATCTGAGCCCAGCAGGCTGAGGCTGCGGTGGCCGTGAGCATACCGCCACACTCCAGCCTGGGAGACAGAGTGATATGATACTCTAACTTAAAGGGGGGGGGGCAGAAAGTACTTAAATGAGAGAACATCTTCCTAATATTGCAGAGACAGTCACAAGACAACTTAAATGCACTGGCCTCTACACTTGACTGTGAGCTGGTTGTTGTTATTTTCATTTAAATCTCTCTTCTCTCTTGAGCCTCAGAATCTTGTTTCTTTAAAATTCTTTTCGTGCCAGGCTCGGTGGCTCAGCCTGTAATCCTGCGCCTTTGGGAGGCTGAGGTGAGTGGATTGCCTGAGCTGTGGGTTCGAGACCCGCCTGGGCAGCGAGACCTCATCTCCACAATAAATCAAAAAATCAGCCGGGCGTGGTAGCACATGCCTGTAATTCCGGCTACTTGCAAGGCTCAGGCGGAAGGATCACTGGAGCCCAGCAGGTCGAGGCTGCGGTGGCCGGGAGCGGCCACTGCACTCCAGTCTGGGTGACAAAGTGAGACTCCAACCCCAAAAAAATAAAATTCTTTTTTGAGTCAGGGTCTCACTGTTACAGGCTGGAGGCCAGTGGCACAATCACAGCTCACCACAATCTCAACCTAGGCTCAGGCCACATTTCCGCCTCAGCCTACTGTGTAGCTGGGACCACAGGTGCATGTCACCATGCTGGCTAACTTTTTTTTTTGTAGAGACGGGGTCTCACTATATTGTCCAGGCTGTTTTCAAACTCCAGACCTCAAGCGATCCTCCCGTTTCAGTCTCCCAAGGTGCTAAGATGACAAGCCTGAGATACCACGCCTGGCCTAAAAAAAAAAAAATTCCTGCTCTCTTTCATGGCCCTTGCTAAATCTCCTTTTCATTCGCTCATGTGCCTATAGAAAAACAGACATCTCACTGTAAACATTTGAGTCATAAAGGCAGGCCATAACTTAACACAGATCCAAAATGCAAATCAGGATTCTGCAAGTAAAATTCCGATGTCCACACTTACTTCAAACAGAAAGCTTGAGCCTAGAAAGTCAGAGGATTTTAACATCCCAAACACGACAGGCACTCACTTGGGAGAGGCCTGTGAGTACAGGAAGTCACATTTATAAATGTTCAGTATCCAAGAGAAGCGTCCCCAGTAGCAACTGGAAGTCAGTTGTCCCAGAGAAAACATGTGCATGGGTGACGCTGCGGTCAGCAAGAAATGTGTCATGTGCTTAAAGCTGGATTGAAGACACCATAGCTGAATACTTTTTGTCAACAAGACACAAGTCAACCCTTACAATCAGGCCACCTCGCCTAGAGGGACGTGATGGCATGCAAAACTTACAACCACTTGTGAAACTGGGAAAATTCTTGAGGTCCAAGTAGGTAGGTCTAAAGTCTTTTATTAACTGAATGAGATCCCGTGTTTGCAAGACTAACTCCCAAGTCCCCAACAGACAAAAGAGCCTTCTAATTTGTAACAATATATATGAATAAATCTGTACTCAGAACAATAAAATGGAATGTCCAGTGAATGTGTCATACTCCAGGCATGCGACATGAAAGTTCCACATCACACACATTCTATGGGCTTGAAGTGTGGCTCTTGTTTGGAAGACTTTGCATATGTAATTAATAACAGCCTGGAATCACACATATCCCCCCTCTGAGCAAAATGGCTACGTACGCATGGCCTGGAATTTTGTCAAGCAGAAACAAACACACACACAATGGATCTGGAGAACAGCAATTTTTCAAGATTGTGACTTAAGGTTCAGATGATCAGATAAGCCACACCAAGATAACACTTTCCAAAAGAAAGCTGTGTCATCAGGTGGGGGGGTCGCATCCATATTCCCAGCGTGTTACAATGCCCTCCTTTGAGTATCTTACGAAGCGTGTTTTGTTTGGAGGCTGAATGGGCTGGCTTTCTTCTGTGCATTTTATTAAAACTTGAAAGCTGTGGCTTGCTGCCACCGATGACGCCTACTGGGTTCCAGCAGCCCAGTGTTCAAATGTGACTCGCTAGCAATCCACCCAGCTAGACATCGGTCATCTTGACGTGGCAGGACTTTCAGCAAGTCCCAAGTTCGTATCAGAAAGGATTTTCTACCGCTACAGAGCACATAAAGGTTCTTTGTGCAATGGCTGGAAACACGACAGATCTTTTTTCACACAGTAAGAATTGACAAATAGTTCACTGAGTGAACCAAATACTTTATTTTTTAAAGGTAGATAACACCAAAGTACTATGTGGTATCTATATTTATTGCCAAAAAAAAAAAAATCACTGAAATTTTCTGAACACCAAATGAATAAAGTCAATCAATGGTTACGACTATAATTTTCAACCAATATATAGATTTGCGTTCAAGGTCTAGGTTTTATTTTTACACAATATTATTCACATGAGTCCCCGGTGCCCATTTATTGTCAAAACAGGAAGTCTTGATAGTTGAGCCCAGCTTTGTCTTGATCTCAAAGAAGACACAGCAGTCAACCCAGAACTCTCTCTGGTTTGCAGCCTGAGTTCTAGAGATGTCTTCTGTTGTGGTAAAACAGATTGTGTCTTTGAAAAATAAAATTGGACTTTAAATTCTTTTGAAAAAGTTCTGGTGCCCGAGCCTTCCAGCACTATGGTGCCCAGACATACACAGATAGACATTTCCAAGCCTACCACCACTGGGACCCCCAAAAAGGCCCCACTTTGAGGGTTCCATGTTGGAGGTTTTTAAGAACTACACTAGCCCCAAGCAAAGGCAGTGGAGGAAACAATCCATCTCTTTTTCTGTTTAAAAAATAAAAGTGAAAGTGCACTGGCAAATGGGAAAATGACACCAATCACAGAGTTACAGAAAATGGTTTTATAAATTCCCTGTTCAAAATTATGTTTGAAGGAGTTTAAGACCAGAAGGAGGTTATAAAAATGGTGACTACAATTACCCTATACGAAAAAACGCCCTTCACGTGAAGCAGGGCTGGGCATCGGCACAAAGAAACAGGTGAAGGTAAGCCAGAGACAAAGCCAGCTCGACTCTTCTGGCATGCTCAGGGATGTGTGTCTGTGGGTGTCTGTGGGTGTTCATAGCCCCTCCTTGTACTTAAGAAAAAATTAAGGAATTAAAACGAGCATGTGTGCTAAGCAAGTCTGCAGTGGCAGAGTTGAGAAGCCAAGCCCATGAAGTCTATAGGGCAAGATTTTTGTCATGGGGGGTGAGGACAGGTGGGTAAGACAGTAGGCACCAAAGGCTGGTTCAGCCAAGTTCAAAAATAAGGCAGCCCATGGCTTCTGTTTGAGACCACCAGTAAGGCCCACTGAGGCAGGAAAAGGCACCAGCTGATGGCAATCACAGGAAGATATTCAGATGGGCAAGGCCCACAGTCAGATGGGGTGACTCAGGGTCACGGGCAGGTGGGAAACCCTTGAGCCAACACTCAAGGAACCGTCTTTGCATGTCCCGGGCACGACTCCAAGCAGCAGTGTCTGGGGTTTGGAGGTTTGTTAGTTTTGCGACATCCCCCCCAAGAGAAGACACAAGGGCAGGCCCCCTGGAGAGACAAGGCCACACGAGCAGAAACTCCACCAGGTGTGGGCTAGCTGAGGGTCTGAGAGGCCCTCCCGTGGCACCCTGCTCCCTCCCGGTCCGGCCGTGTCCTACAAGCGCTTGTAGGTGCCCAGGAGAGCTTTGCAGTTGGGACAGTAGTGGTCCACGTCCTGCAGGGCGTCCACGCAGAAGGGGATGAAGCAGCAGCCTGCTATGCACCTGTGGGGACAGAAAAAGCCACACACGGAACATGTCATCGACCGCAGCAGCACGGACAGCGTCCCCGAACACGTACGCCCATGCCCTTACCCCAGGAGCCCGTGCACGCCAACTCATTTGTCAGGGTTCTTGCCGATGCTACTGAGGATCTCGAGATGAGACTATCTCGGATGACCCAGGAGGGCCCCCCAAGCTCAACGACTGGTGTCCTCAGAAGAGGGGAGGACACAGAGATAGAGAGGAAAGACCCCTTGTGGAGATGAAGGCAGAGACTGAGGAATGTGGCCACAAGCCAAGGGATACCTGGAGCCACCAGGAACTGGAAGAGGCAAAGGATTCTCCCCGGGATCCTCTGGAGGGAGTATGGCCCTGCAACACTTTTTTTTTTTTAAGTTGGAGTCTCCTTCTGTCACCCAGGCTGGAGGGCAGTGGCACCATCATGGCTCACAAGGCCTTGACCAGCTCAGGTGATCCTTCTGCCTCAGCTTCCTGAGTAGCTGGGACTACAGGTGCATGCCACCACGTCCAACTAATTCGTTCAATTTTTTTGGTAGAGGCGGGGTTTTGCCATGTTGTCCAAGCTAGTCTTGAACTCCTGGTTTCAAGGGATCCTCTCGCCTCGGCCTCCCAAAGTGCTGGGATTCCAGATGTGAGCCACTGCACCCAGGCCCTGCCGACATTTTGATTTTGGATTTCTGGCCTCCAGGACTGTGAGAGAGCAAATTTCTGTTGTTTAAAACCACCAGGTCTGTGTTCACTTGTGGCAGCAGCCCTAGGAGAGTAACACATAGGCTGAGGCCAAGGCTCCTCCCACAGACAGCCAGTCCTGGGGTTTGCAGTTTGTTAGTTTTTTGTGACATTTTCCTCCCAAAAGAAGACACAAAGGTGGGCCCCCCAGAGAGACAAGGCCACCAGAGCAGAACCCCTACCAGGTATGGGCTGGGTAAGATCAGATGGACTTCCTGTCACCCTGGCTGCCAGTCCTGGGTCTTTCAGGAATCTTTCTAAGTCTTAGACTGGGGTTGATGAACTTTTTTTTGCAAAGGGCCAGACAGTACACACTTCAGCCCCAATGGGCACGGGGTCCCTGTTTCCCCTGGCAGGCTATGCCCTTGTAGTGAGGGAACAGGCACAAGCAATCCACAAACACAGGGGCATGGCTGGGTGCCAATAAAACACTGGGGACTGGCTGGCCTAGGGCCCCCAAATTCACTATGGAGAGGCTGTTTCTCACAGCGACCCCCACAAAGTTCCCCAGGTCACACCTCTTCAGCTGCATAACCCGCCACTGGCACACACGGTGGGAACTTCATATGACCTCACAAACCGTGTTGCCAAAAGTGTAGTTAAAATTCAACATCTTACAGGAAGTTGTTGGTTGACATAAAGCAGGATCAGATAGAAACATCCTGATGAGGAAACCATCTCATTAAAGAAGTTTCCTCCTATTGTCTAAGCTTGCCCGAGCTCAAGCAAGAGGGCGGTCTATTTAGCAATAGTCCTAACCTGTGGCTTCCGGGCACCGGCCAGCTCCAAGCAGCACAGCAGACACACCTGGTTTAGCCTCAGCAATCCCAGGGGTGGGTGTTATTACCCCCAGCTCACAGATGAGGAAACCAAAGTACAGAGAGGTGAAGTCACTAGCCCACAATCACACAGTCAGTGGGAGACAGGATCTGAACCCACTCTACCACGTTTAAGAATGCAGTGAAGGGAGGCACAGAAAGGCAGCCTCCATTGCAAAAGCCAGATCGGTAGAGGCCAACGCCAAGGCAAGTTTCTGTCTTTCCTTGATTTCAAAGATAGAATTCAGTTTTAATACAAATCTCCAAAAGCGATTAACTTTCATCGAGCACTTTCTGCCCAGGGAATCAAAATGACAGCCACGACCCATGGGAAGACAGAGAGGGAGGTGCCGAGACACCTGTCTCGTCCCCTCCCTTCCCCACTCAGCATGGGACCTCGGGAAGTTAATCACGCTCTCTGGGGCTTTGAGCCTCTCTTTACAGTTGGGAAGGGGAATACTGTTCCTTCTGGACCTCGTGTCTCCAGCAGACCATGAGGAGGAATGTGCTGGGCATATACGGTAGAAGATTCCCGAAAGGAAACTCACAAGTGAGGTTTCCTTCAAAGAAGAAAGAGGCCTTCAGGGTTTTCCAAGTGACTCATATGGCCAGGAATAAGGAGATCACCTTTACCTGCCTGGGGAAAAAAATGTCATTGTGCTTCCTCCCAGAACAGAAATTACGACCTCTTTAAATATGACACCCCTGGTACTGACATAAATATTTACGTAATTCCCTGGCATGAGCAATGAAAAATATTTGGGGTCATAAAAGGATAAGAAGTTTTGAGGCAATTACTACGAAGAATTGTAATATCAAGATTGTTTAAAGCATCTCAGAGTCAAGCAAGCATTGTACTTACGTCATGAAAATCTAGAAGGAAAAGCAATTCCTGAGAATATGACCCTGCCCAGATGTGAGCAGCTGGCACGTCTGTCCCCACATGCAGCCAGCGGTTTGAGCAGACAAGCAAGGAGAGATGACAAGACAGCAACTTCCAGGCATGAACACGCTTGAGAGCAGTGGGAAGGTTTTGCCTTCCCCAAGGGGCACTTCTGCTCACAACACTGGGGGGAGTGCCCCTGCCATCAAGTGGGTGGGAATCAGGGGTGCTGCTCAATATCTTACGATGCACAGGACAGCTCCTCACCCCAGCACAGAATGATCCCACCCAAAATGTCAATCATGGGGCAGCTGAGAGGTGCCCACTCCCACCCCTAGAAGGGCAGGCGACCCGGGCCAGGCAGGCAGCAGACTCACCCAAGCAGGCACAGGCTCCCGCACGACAGCCAGGTCAGGGCCCCGGCGTTGTAGGACAGCTGTGTCACGATCATCTTGCTGCAAGAAGGACAGCACATCTGGACGGGGCGGTCGAAGAAGGAGACAGGCTGCTGCACGTAGACCGTCTGCACAGCAACTGCAGAAGGGAGACGGACAAGATGGCTACTCAGGACACAGGCTCACGACGACGCCATTACACGAAGAGACAGGGAGCGCAGAAATGCGCGTACACCCATGCTCACAGCAGCGTCACTCGCAAGAGCTGAAAGGGAAAGGTCCCCAGGTGCCCATCAATGAATGGATGGAGAAACAAAATGGTGCCCACCCATCCAGTGGAATACTAGTCAGCCTTCAAAGGAAGGCCATTCTGATAACTGCTTCCATGTGGATGAACCCTGAGGACATTAGGTTCAGTGACATAAGCCAGTCACAGAAGGACAAATACTGTATGAGTCCACTTAGAAGGTGTCTCTAGGCCGGCTCAGTGGCTTAGCCTGTAATCCCAGCACTTTGAGGTGAGTGGATTGCCTGAGCCTGTGGATTTGAGACTACCCTGGGCAACTTGGCAAGACCTTGTCTCTACAATAAATAAAAAATTAGGCTGGGCTCGGTGGCTCAGCCTGTAATCCCAGCACTTTGGAAGGCCGAGGCGAGTGGATTGCCTGAGCCCGTGGGTTCGAGACCCACCCAGGCATCTTGGCGAGACCTTGTCTCCACAATAAATCAAAAATTAGCCGGGCATGGTAGCGCACGCTTGTAGTTCCGGCTACTTGGAAGGCTGAGGCGGAAGGATCGCCTGCACCCAGCAGGTTGAGGCTACAGTGGCCAGGAGCGTGCCATTGCACTCCAGTCTGGAGGAGAGTGAGACTCCAACTCAAAAAAAAAAAAAATTCAGCTGGGAATGGTAGTGCATGCCTGTAGTTCCAGCTACTTGGAAGGCTGAGGCAGAAGGATCGCCAGAGCCCAGCAGATCAAAGCTGGGGTGGCTGTGAATGTGCCACTGCTCTCTAGGCTGGGCAACGGAGTGAGACTGCAACTCAAAAAAAAAAAAAGAAGGTGTCTCTAGAGTAGTCATATTCAGAGGCAGAAAGTAGAACGGCAGTCGCCAGGGGCTGCCCCCGGAGAGACGAGGGAATTAGTGTTTAATAGAGTTTCAGTTTGGGAAGATGAGGAAGATAGATGGTGGAAATAGACCAGTGGTGAAGGTTATACAAGAGGGTGAATGGACTTACTGCCACTGACTTGAACTTAAAATGGTTAAAGTGGAAAATATGTTGTGTATTTTACCATAACAAAAAATAAAAAGGGGTCAGGCACAGTGGCTCACGTCTATAATCCTAGCACTTTGGGAGGCTGAGGTAGGAGTATCACCTGGGCCTAGGAGTTCAAGACCAGCCTGGGCAACATAGTGAGACTCCGTTTCACAAAAAATAAAAATAAAAAGTAAGCTGGGCATAGTGGTGCATGGCTGCAGTCCCAGTTACTCAGAAGGCGGATGTGGGAGGATCGCTTCAGCCCAGGAGTTTGAGGTTGCCGGTGAGCCATGAGTGTGCCACTGCACTCCAGCCTGGGTGACAAAATGAGACGCCGATTCACATAAAGAAAAAAAGAAAAACAAAAATGACAAAAAGGGAAGAAGCAACAGTGGGCAGACTCCCAGAATATTGCCTGGAGGCTCTTCCACAAAGGAGATAAGAAAAGGACTGTGTGTCCCAGGAGGAGGATGTGGCTGGGCTCAATCAGGCATTCAGACTCAACCATTCAGGAAGTGTGAGGGGAGCTTATTAAGAATGCAGATCCCCGGGCCCTGCCCAGAGTCTGATTAAGAAGGTGGGGGCAGGGACCCCAACCTGCTTTTAAACTTCCTGAATGGCTCTACTGAGGCACTCTGCAGAGAGTGACTAGAGATTAGCCTCAACCTTTTCTACCCAGAGATGTGTGGTGGCCTGACCTGGGAGGCGGGGCCATGGGGAGTGACTGCTAACAGTATGGATGTCATTTCCAGGGTGCCAGAAACGCTCTGGAATTAGATAGTGTGGATGGTTGCCCAACTCTGCAAATATGCTGAAAACTACTGAATTGCAGACTTCAGAAGAGTGAACTTCATGGTACCTCCATAAAGTTGTTATTAAAAATACGGAGGTGCTGGGCATGGTGGCTCACGCCTACAATCCCTGCACTATGGGAGGTGGAGGCAAGAGAATTTACTGAGCCCAGGGGTTCGAGACCAGCCTGGGCAACGCACCGAGACCTCGTGTCTACAATAAATCAAAAAATTAGCCAGGCGTGGTGATGCACACCTGTGGTTCCAGCTACTTGGGAGACTGAGGCAGAAGAATCACCTGAGCCCAATAGGTTGAGGCTGCGGTGGCCGTGAGTGTGTCACTGTACTCCAGCCTGGGCGACAGAATGAGTCATCGACTCAAAACAAACTATGGAGGTGACAGAGTAAGATGATTATTATAATGAGCCTCACCCTGTGCCTGGAAGCTCTTCGTAAACTACCCTTTTGTTATAGACCCCTTGATGAGCCCCAGTGCCCAACGATTTTGAGTTGACCAAGCCAGGAAATGTAGACCCTGCTGGCTAAGATAAGTTGGCAAACTGTGTGGATACACGGATGAAGACACAAAATAATGCCAGGAGGCTGGGCGTAGTGGCTCATGCCTGTAATACCAGCATTATGGGAGGCCAAGGTGGGAGGATTTCATGAGCCCATGAGTTCAAGACTAGCACTAGGCAGTATAGCAAGATCTTGTCTTTACAAACAAACAAACAAAAAAAAAATCAAAAGGTTAGCCAGATGTAGTGGTGCGCGCCTGTAGTCCCAGCTACTCAGGAGGTGAGGCAGAAGGATCACCTGAGCCCACGGCTGTGGTGAGCCATGATCATGCCTGGGTGACAGGGTGAGATCTCTACTCAAAAAAAAGAAGGAAAAAAAAGAAAAGAATTCCAGGAAGTGAGTACTATGTGAAAACCTGAATGGACTGTCCCAATAACCAGGAGAAAACCCAGAGCAGGGAAGTCATCAAGCACTGTGGTTACAACTTTCTTCTGTTCCTTTTCACGTTGTCAGAATGTTGTCTATACAACATATGTGTGGGGAAAAATGAAATACCAGCCAGAGTAAACTAAACTTAGTAAGCATGGAAAAGACCCCCCCCTTCAGAAAAGCAGTACAGAAGCCCTGCTTTAGCACTTACATGAACATTTTTAAACTAAATTAAATCTTAAAACTTTTATTTTTAGAGACAGAGTCTTGCTCTGTTGCCCAGGCTGGAGTGCAGTGGCGTGATCATAGCTCACTGCAGCCTCGACCTCCTGGGCCCAAGCAATTCTGGCCTCAGCCTCCCAAGCCGCTGATATTACAGATATACGCCATCAGGTCTGGCCTTTTTTTTTTTTTTTTGGTAGAGTCCAGATCTTGCTGTGTTGCCCAGGCTGGTCTCAAACTCCTGGCCCTACTGAGTAGCAGGGATTACACGTGCAAGCCACTGTACCTGGCTCATAAATTTTGTTAAATACTGTTTTAGTTCAAGAGTAAATTATTTGTGGATCACGGTGTGATCAAAAAGAGTCTAATAAAGTCAGTCTCTCACCCTCTTCTACCTCATGGGACAAAATAACTCAACAATGACAATAACAGTTCGCTTTTACCACATGATTACTCAGTGCCTGGCACACACAGCTTCATTTCATCTTGCAAGCCATTGACAGAGGAACGGGGTGAATCCTATTATACAGGCAAGGAAGTGGCGGCACAGGAGTCAGGTGAACAGTCAGTCTGATTCACAGGCCCCTCTCTGAGCAAAGATGTCTTCCTGAACTACCTGTGACACTGAGTCACTGACATACCCAAGCACACTAGGGTGGCAAGAACCCCAAAGGGCAGAGATGCTGGAGCTGCTCAAAGGCAGAGAAGCTATCCCATGGACGTGAGCTGGCATGAAAACACGGTCAACCATTTCTCACCCGTGGCCATTTCTTCTTCCCGTTTCTATCCTGGCCCAGCCTCGGGACGGGGGGTCCCCACCCAACCTCAGCAGAAAGGGTGGGGGCCCTTGAAACACAAACTTGTACTCTCAGATTTCCCTGGGAAGGTTGACTGTGTCCTGGGAGACGTACCACACAATTACGGCAAACACGGAAAGACCCTAGCCTGTGCTTTATGACAGCCAACGTGGAGTCTGAAAGACTGTATGTATGTGGGCAGGCGTGGTGGCTCATGCCTGTAATCCCAGCACTTCGGGAGGCTGGGGTGGGAAGATTGCATAAGCAAGGAGTTTGAGACCAGCATAGGCAACATAGTGAGACCTCATCTCTACCAAAAAAAAATTTAAAAATTAGCCAAGTGTGGTGGCGTAAGCCTGTCGTCCCAGCTACTCAGGAGGCTGAGGAGGAGGATCTCTTGGGCCCAGGAAGTCAAGGCGGCGGTGAGCCACAAGCGTGCTACCACACTCCAGCCTGGGTGACAGAGAGACACAGACTAAAAAAAACTAAAATAAAAGACGATGTATGCAGTTCCAGGGCAAGGGGGTAAAGCTAGCTGGACTGGCAACTTCTCTGAATCCTTGGCAGGGCCACTTTGGTCACTTTCCTGATTCTCAGAGTCCACAAGACCAGGGTGGAGGGCCAAGGAGCGGCCAGGGGGCTCAGCGGGGAGGAGGGAACACACACGTACTTGCATTGGCATTAGGGACGGGCACTGGCTGGGTGTAGTACGAAGGGGGGTTCACACCCTTCCCATCCGGGCCGGTCACGAGCCCCGTGGCTGGCCCTGGCATGGGGGCTGGTGGTGTGGGGTAGTAGCTGTTAACCGTCTCTTCATAGGACGGGGGCGCGGATGGCGCCGAGGAGGGCCCGGCAGCTGCCTGGTAAGGTCCTGGAACCGACATTTTACCTAAAGCAAAAACAGAACACACCGGATGAGAAATCTAGCTAGTCCCCTCCTTCCCTTCTCCCCATCTCTCATCCTTTCTCCAGCAGACAGAAAATCAGAGGAAATGACTTAGGTCCAGATTGGTCCATAAGCCAGAAAGGAGGATTCTCTAAAGACAGATGGGAAGATGAATAATAATTATCCTACACTGCCAAAGCCTAGAAAATCCCAAGGGACAATGTCCACCAAATATGAATGCTTTCTTCTTTACATCGCAAACCATCACCCAATAGTGACCCATTTTTTTTATATCTAGTATTTCTTCCTTAAAAACAAACAAAAAACCACAGTTTTCACTTACTGTTTCGAGTAACAGAAGAGACAAAGGCATTCAAAAACCAACTGCCAACGATCACAATTATAGTCCTGAGCAAAGAGATGTCCGAAGCCAAGAAATGCACACCACATGACACTTAAATAAACAGCACCATGAAAGTCAGAAACAGGCAAAACGAATCCATGAGGCCAGACATCAGGAAGGCAGTTAGTTATTCTTGGGAGAGGGAGAAGGATCTGGAAAGCGTTGCGTGGAGGGGGTTTCCATGGTGAGGAGAGGGGCTGGTCATGTTCTCTTTTCTTCACTTGGGGGTTGGTTACACAGGTATGTTCACTTTGCAAAAATTCATCTGGGTGCGGCGGCTCATGCCGTAATCCCAGCACTTTGGAAGGCTGAGGCGGGAGGATTGCTTGAGGACTGGATTGATTGGGGAGGAGGATTGCTTGAGACTAACCTGAGCAACAGAGTGAAAGCTCGTCTGTACAAAGAAAATAAATAAACAACTAAAATTTACAAATTAGCCGGGTGTGGTGGCGTGCACCTGCAGTCCCAGCTAATTCACAGGCTGAGGCGGAAGGACTGTCTGAGCCCGAGGCTCAGGCTGTCACGAGCCATGATCACGCCACTGCAGTCCGGCCTGAGCAACAGAGACTCCAACTCAAAAACAACAACAACTCGAGTTGTACAGTTAAGGCAGGTGAACTTTTTTGTATGTCATGTTATAGTTCTAAAACAACAAAATGCACAAACATACCCGTTCCCATTTTGAAAAATGAGGACCAGAGCTGCCAGGCATCAACTTTCTTTTTTGGGGGCAGAGAAAGCCTCCTCCCCCACCCCAGCTCGCCTAGAATTACACCCAGACCCAGGGTGTTCCTGTCTCTAGCTGCCACGGGGCTGCAGGAGGCGGATACAGTGGCGGCCTTTGTGTGGCTTTTGTGCGGCTGTTTTTCCAACCTGGCAGGGCCCGCGCTGCCTTAGACCATGCATAGCTGTCTTGGAGGCATGGGGAACCCGGCCCCAGACAGCTAGCCACGGCGCAGGGGCTTGCTCACACGGCCTGCCCAGGCATCCAGAACCCATGGGACGCCCAGGTGGCCATGAACCTGGCTGCAGGGGAAGGGGGGAAACCCTTCTCGGAGGCGTGGCCTCTCAACCAAGCCAAGTGTCTGGAGGAACCCAAGAAAGGGCACTCATTTCACAGGGGAAACAGGCCAGGGACATGGAGGGTGAAGCACAGCGAGAACATCTGGAGAGTTTGGGGTCGGCTTCCAGACAACTCCGAAAGTCCCTGGGAGGTACTGGGATTCGGTTCTATCAGGTGAAGCTGGAACATTTTATGGAGATGGGGTAGTCTGTACCTGCTCCATCCAGCATAGGAGCCACCAGGCACACGGGCACTTAAAACGGCACCCTGGAAATTACATCCATACCGTTAGCAGTCGCTCCCCATGGCCCTGCCTCCCAGGCCGGGCCACCACACACCTCTGGGTAGAAAAGATTGGGGCTCATCCATCATGGTACTGTTTCTCTAGTCACTCTCTGCAGACTGCTCAGCCTGTAATCCCAGCACTTTGGGAGGCCGAGGCGAGTGGACTGCCTGAGCCCGTGAGTTCAAGACCAGCCCGGGGAACTTGGCAAGACCTGGTCTCTACAATAAATCAAAAATTAGCCAGGGACATGGTAGTACATGCCTGTAGTTCCGGCTACTTGGAAGGCTGAGGCGGAAGGATTGCCAGAGCCCAGGTTGATCCTGGGGTGGCCGTGAGTGTGCCACTGCACTCTAGCCTGGGCAACAGAGTGAGACTCCAACTCAAAAAAAGGGGGAGCGGGGCTGGTCTGGTCAATTTTTAAATTGTATTAGATTAGCAATTGAAAAATAAGCACACAATTCTTGGAAAGTTTTTATGTAAGTCTACACGACTTGGATACATGAATCTTTTTTTTTCAAAAGTAAATTTGATAAACTCTGAATACAAATCAAAATATTTTTGATAAAAATGCAGCATCTAACTTGGATAGGGTGTCAGAGTAAAATATATCCGGGTCCCAGGTGCAGTGGCTCACGCCTATAATCTCAGTGCTTTGGAAGGCGGAGGCAGGAAGATTGCTTGAGGCCAGTTCGAGACCAGCCTGGTGAGACTCCATCTCTACAAAAAATATTTTAGAAACTTAGCTTAGCATAGTGGTATGCACCTGTAGTCCCAGCCACTCAGGAGGCTGAGGCAGGAGGACTGCTTGAGGGCAGGAGGACTGCTTGAGCCCAGGAGTTCGAGCTTACAGTAAGTTATGATCATGCCACTGTACTCCAGCCTCGGTGACAGAGGGAGACCTGTCTCTAAAAAAAAAAAAAAACAAAAAAACAAATAAACTAAAATAAATACACTCCTGAGTTAAAAAACTTAGTACAAAGAAATTAATATAAAGTATCTCAGTAACTTTGTGTATTGATTATGTGTTGAAATGGTCATAGTTTAGATATACAGAGTTAAGTAAGACATGTTAATCTTGCCTGTTTCTGTGTGCTTTAAAAAAATGTGGCTACTAAACAAATGTTAAATCACCAGTAAAGCTGGCTTTCTGGTTTGAAGGCACAGCGATGCTAAGAGCAGTGGGAGCCATGGAAGGTTATGGAGAAGAGGAAAGGTCCAACCCCAGAGGAGACAGGTGACACAGGTCGTCTGTAAGAGAGGCAAGAAGCAAAGCACAGAAGGCCCCTATGTGCAGGGACGGGGTAAGGGAACAACAAGTCTGCAGAGGAGGGCTACGCAGGAGGCAGAATGACGGGTAACAAGATCACAGAGGCACTTATGAAAACAGGTCCAGGGCCTACAAAGGAGAGCTGCGGGAAGAGCAGTTTGAGGCACGCTGCCCGTTTCCTCTGACACACAGTAACAGAAATGCAGAAGCAGGCCCCAAGCCTCTGTCCCAGCTCACCCCCAGCTCAGCTCCTGGCCCTCCCAGACGGCTGGGAACCCCCAACATCTGCTTCTGGCCACGACTGCGCTCGTCGAAACTTCCAGCAAAGGGTGCCAGGGCACTCTGGACAACGTAAATCCACACTGGGTGTTCAAAGACTCACTGTCCCTTCCTGTTTCAGGAAGGAGACAGACCCAGACCTACCCACGCGATTTACTATGAAAACTGACTCATAAAAAAATCACGAGACCAGCAAACGCCGGAGCGGACAGGAATCCTTAAATGGCCCTTGGGTCGGGACTGCAGGCCCTGCGCCCGGGAGGGGGATCAGGGTCTGAGGCGTCCTAAGTGCGCACGGTCTGGATCTGGCAGTGGGATTCCTCCACCCAGAAACCCCTGCTCTCCTTCCAACTGGTGGGGGTGGGAGCCGTCCCCCGTGACCTTTCAGGGATGGGAGGCCCTGCCCACCCTCCTTCTTGACTGGGGACCATCTAGAATGTCACGGCATTGCCTCTTTAGAGCCCTGCCTTTGGATGAAACGGCCACACAAACACATTTATAATCCCAAAAAGGAGGACCCATGGGTCAGAATAGGGAAACAAACAAACAAAAAAAACTCATAGCCCGCCAACTTGAACATTCTCTAAATAAATTCCATAGCCTTCCTTCCCTCAGACCCCAAGGCCAGGAAATGCCACTGCAGTGAGGCCCATTTCTTGTTCTTGTTTTTCCTCATCCATTTCTTTTTAATTTGGCTTCCTCCGGGGACAGGAGGCCCACCTACCACCCACTCCCCTGTCTCCATCCCCCTCCTCGTTACCCCCCCATAAAATGCAAGAACAGCAAACAGCAATTCGTCCCGCTCATCCCCAAAGACACACACACACACACATTTTTTCTCTCTCTCTCTCTTTCCTGCTCCAGACTGACTCTACAGAAGTTTCACTGCCCAAGTTCAAGCGACCTGGGTGCTGGCACCCTAGCAGTTAGGTCTCATATCTGCCCCTTTTCAGGAACAAACTGGAAGCCATTGGAAAGGGTTTAACAAGATGGCAACCCTACAGCTTTGCCACATAACAGTACAGCCTTGGAAAATGGAAAATTATGTTGATGGCCCTAGGTGACTGAGCAGGCATCACACTGGCCAAGTCAGGGTCCCAGCAGAGTCCAGGTTGCCATGGTTACATGAAGCATCATGGGAGGGGGAATAAAGGAGCAAACAACTGAGTCTCCTTCCTCCCTCTCCTGTTGTTTAACTTTGTGATCAGGCCCCAGAGGGTGGTGTCCATGTGGAAGAATGAGTTGAAGGAGGTTTTGTACCCACTTCCCACCTGTCCCAAAATCCACCAAGAAAATGCAAACGGCTGGAGATTTCTGTGCTCGCCATCTCAGAATGACTCATTTATTAGCTACCTCCAAGTCCAGAGAGAGGCATCCCAAATCCATGTTTTAGGGATGGGAAATGTGACCAGGCCTGGCTTTGTGGGCATATGATCCAGGCAGCCACACTGGGAAGGGGCCCAGGTTTGGTTTCATGCTCCACCGTGGCCTTGAAATCCTCAATCCTTTCCGATCCTCAGTCATTTCCGCGGGGTACTGCAGCCCAGACTTAAGCAGCTGAGAGGAAAAGGAAGCATTTCCCACCCATGGAGAATCAGGCCTTTCCCTGGGAACGGCCATGCCCAGTTGTGTGAACCTGGCCCCCACTGGCTCATCTGTAAAGACCCCTTGGGATCCTGGGGTCCCTTCCAGCTGAAAACATCCCATACTCCAAATCTGCTTGTTGAAAAAGACACCCTCTTAAGTGGGCAGCGAGGGGTTTGCCAACATCAATCGAGGCCCTGCAGAATATGCCTGGGAGTGGCCTTGAACCCTCGGATACAGTAGTCTTGCCCAGTCTTGTTCTCGTTACTGCCGCCTGTCCCAAGGACAAAAACAGAATCATGTTTAAATTTGATTAATACATTTCAATCTAACCAATTAATTTTAATATGATTTAAAGTCTGCCTAATGAGAAATCAAATATTAAGAAATAAGATTTCAGCCGGGCTCGGTGGCTCAGCCTATAATCCCGCGCCTTTGGGAGGCTGAGGTGAG
>NW_007089948.1:132872-144749 GCF_000164805.1 Carlito syrichta
AAAAAAAAAAAAAAAGAAAGATTTCATCGGGCAGGGTTGAGCTTCGGGGTGGCCACAAGCCGTTGTAAGGTTGAAGTTTGTATGCAGTGGACGTGTGGTGTGTTCTGTGAAGGCGTGGCATGCACCATGAGGTGCTCGACACAGAATGCGTTTTCCCCGAGACCAACATCTTCCCTTTCATGTTTCTAAGCGTGTTTCCTCTCTCTGTGCTGTTGCAAGTGCCAATATCTGGCTGCACCTTGGCCTTTTCCTGGCCGAACCCAGGCATCCCTCCCACTGTCTAGTCCCTCCCAGGCAGCTCCCGCTCCTCCATCGACTTCATCTCACCAGCCCCCGCGGCAGGGAGAGGCTGACCAGCCCGGGGACGCCCCTCCTCTGTGCTGGGCCAGTGCCACTACCTTGCTGTCGGAGTCACTTCGTGGTGTCTTCCCAGGAGTTTGAGCTCCATCCCCATGTCCTGAGCTTTGGGTGCCGCAGATGCCAGGTCCTCAACCCAGGACGGAGTGGAGGGTGCCAGGAGGCACCCGGTGGCCAGGTGCATGTATGCCCAGGGCGGCTGAGCCCAGAGGTTCCGGCCTGAGCCAAGCCTTCTGCTCGTCTGCTCTCAACAGCCCCCACCCAGCCCTGCATGCCCAACTGTAGCGAGGGGAATCCTTACTGGGCTCTTACTTCACCAAAGGAGCTCTTATAACTAACCCCCTTCCACACATCACCATTCCACTAATCCACACTGTCGAGACATGAATTAGTATTATCATTCCAATTTACAAATGGCAAAAACTGGAGTCCAGAGAGGTAAAGTCACTTGTCCAAATTCACAGACAGCAAGTGGCAGGGCCGAGGTTTGAACCTGCGTCCATCGGGCTCTGGAGATCTTCAGGCTCTCCAAGACACCCCAGGGCTGGGAGATGCAGACACAATCAACAGCCTCATTTTGCACAAGTCACCAAGTCAAACCGCACAGGAAAGGAAAATAAACCCTCAGCGGAAGGAACACTTTAGAGCTCTCCAGAAGTCACCCCCTCTGACACACACACACACACACACACACACACACACACACACACACACACACACACACACACGTCAAGACTCAATTTGCAGCTCAAAACTACTCGCTACCTGGTAAACAGGTAACAGGATCTCACTGATCAACCAAGGTAAAAAATCACAAAGCTCTTCCCTTTCGTTTTGGGGGGCAGATAATGAATGAGAAGGGGAGCCCAGCGTTTCTTGGAGATGTAGTGTCCAAAGTCGCATATGTACAGCAGCCTGTGTGGTGCTGAGACATTCAGCCACCTGCTTCAACCCCTGAGAAAAGGCAGAGGTCTCAGGGGTCCCTCACCCACCCATGACAGCAACTCAGTTTTAGGGTTTTTTGTTTCGGTTTTGGTTTGAGTCAGGGTCTGACTCTGTCACCCAGGCTGGAGTGCAGTGGTACACTCACTGTCATCGCAGCCTCCACCTGCTAGGCTCAAGCGATCCTCCTGTCTCAGCCTTCCAAGTAGCTGGAACCACAGGTGAGCGCCACCACAGCTGGCTAATTTTTTTGATTTATTGTAGACAAGGTCTCACCATGTTGCCCAGACTGGTCTCAAACCTCTGTGCCCGGGCAATCCTCCCACCTCTGCCTCCCAAAGTGCTGGGATGAAAGGCGTGAGCCACTGTGCCCAGCTAGTTTCAGCTTTTGAACATCACCACATTAACAAGGAGGGAAAACTCTGGACATCCCAGAAGAAGCCACATGGGACCCAGCGATCTTCAGCGCCCAGAATGGATTTGGATGCCTCGAACCCAAAATCATGGGACATGGAAATAAACTCCATGAGGGACGTCCCTTTCAGCAACAAATTCAGCCCCAACAGCTTCAGGATGATATGGAATAGACCCTCACAAATTGCTATCTCAGGCATCCACCCCAAGCTGAGGGCCATCCTCCTCCTCTTATACCCGGAGCAGGGGTTCATTTGATGTTTGAGGAACCAGACCCCGCGGGTGGGAAATGTGGTGTTCCACCTCGAATACTAAATTCAGAAGAAAGGACTAACTTGGGGAAGCCCAGAGGGCCCGGCCTGGCAGCTACTGGCCACTGGGGTCCTGAGATATTGCTAGGATGAGCCACAAAGACACAAAAGGTGACGCATATCATCTCTACGAAACGCCCAGAACAGGGAAACTGACAGAGACAGAAAGTCAGTCAGGAGGACCTGGGAAGCAGGTGTTGCGGTGGGAAGTCAGTGATGGCTGGTGGGTACGGTGTCCTTTCCGGGAGGAGGACAATGTTCTGGAACCAGATGGAGGCAATGGCTGCACAACACTGTGTACTAGATGCCACTGAGTTGTTCACTATTTTTTTTTTTTGGAGTCAGAGTCTCGCTCCATCATCCAGGCTGGAATGCACTGGCATGCTCACAGCCACCCCAGCAACGACCTGCTGGGCTCTGGCGATCCTTCCGCCGCAGGCTTCCCAGTAGCCAGAAGTACAGGTGTATGCTACCATGCCCAGTTAATTTTTGATTTTTTGTAAAGACAAGGTCTCGCCAAGTTGTCCAGGCTGGTCTCAAACCTGCGGGCTCAGGCAATCCACTCGCCTCGACCTCCCAAACTGCTGGGATTTCAGGCTGAGCCACTGAGACCGGCAGACAAAATTGTTCACTTTAAAGTAGTTAATCTTCTGTTATGTGAATCTCACCTCAACAAAAAGACATTACTGAAATCTCTCCTCTTCCCATCCCAAGCCAGTCACTGGCCTTGCTGGGCAACTCCCGGGGCCTCTGCTTGCCTCACCAAGTCACCCGGGTGGTTCTGACAGCCCTCAAGTGCTATGAAATAGTGTGACCCATGGTCCTAGCTCTGGAGGCCTGAGAAGACTCCCAGGATGCACCGATGCCCCTAGAGTCTCACATGCCATCTCCCGCCACCCCTGCCTCACTCAGATGTCCCCGGACATGTCCCAGGCATGTCCTTCCTCCCTGCCCTTCAGCTGTCTCCTTCCAGATAGGTCTGGCAAACTCCCTTTCACCTGTCACATCCCAGCTTGCAGATCACCTTCTCCAAGAAGCTCCCTCTGGCCTGGCCAAGGGAGAACTCCTTATTCCTCAAGCCTCTCTACACAGTACAGAGTCAAGGGTGCAGGGTCTGGAGCCAGACTGCCTGGGTGCATATCCAGGCCTCCCCCAGGCCCCAAGGCATGATGTGAGTGCCTCAGTCTTCCCACCCATAAAAGGGGCACACGGGTAGTCTACCCCTCATAGGCTCTTGGGAAGATTAAATGAATCCATTTGCAACAAGTGCCCAGAACAACGTAGGACAGAAAAGCACTCAGTATGTGTTTGCCACCACTAGCCCATGTTTCTTCTGGGACAGGGTGGGGGGTTCCCTGGATACAGAACTTTCAGTGCTATACTCAAGAAAGACCCAGACAAACCAGGACAAGTGAGTGGGTCACCCTTGTGCTTCAACAGTTTATAGAAAACTATGCCTAGGTTGTTATAAAAAAGACACCAAGACTCAATTAGAATGGCATCAGGATTTGGGAGCATGAAGCCAGGTGTGGTGGCTCGCACCTGCAACCCAGCACTTTGGGAGGATTGCTTGAGGCCAGGAGTTCAAGGCCAGCCTGGGCAACATAGTGAGACCCTGTCTCTACAAAAAAAGTTTTCAAAAGGTAGCTGGGCATGGTGGTACACACCTGTAGTCCCAGCTACTTGGGAGGCTAAGGGAAGAGGACTGCTTGAGCCCAGGAGTGGAGGCTGCAATGAACCAAGACTGCACACAGAGCTCCAGCCTGGGTGACCAAGTGAGACCCTGTCTCTAAAACAAACAAACAAGGTTTGGGAGCAGAAATGAATGGGAGGAGCTCACCCCAATAGCCCTGACAAGAGTTCGAAAAAACAAAGTTTTTGCTGGAAGATGTTACAGAAAGGGCACGGCAAGGGTCTTGCAGTTCAGCTCGGGGTAACACGAGGGTGAACAGTTCAGACCTTATGGCGCCAAACCTGCTCTGGAGCCGAAATCCCCGCTCTGGGCCTGGACCTCGGGCCTTGGGATGTCCGGGCACGGGGGTCACGACATGGAGGCGACAACCACCAGCGAGATGCAAGAAGGAAGAAGAAAGCCGCAGCCCCTGCGCCTCCAGCCTGGCCCAATGCACACGGCGCAGTCAGCGTGGCCGCCGTCGCTCTGCATGAGGGGCCAGTTTTGGCAGCCTCTGGCTGGCTCCAGCACTGGCACCAGGGGAGGGTCGGGAGGCGGATCTCTCCCACCAGGCCGTCCATCTAGAATCACCCCACCAAACTCAGAAGCACCTGCCACTCCGTGCTCACAACCTGGTCCCTGCGGTGGCTCCAAAGCCACTTGTCAACGGGGATGCAGTGTGACCCATTCCCCAGACACGATCCAAAGACGCCAACAGCACAGCCCTGCTGAGCCATGGAAAGGGGCACAGAGTCACGCCCCACAAGTACTCCACCCCCCACGCTAGTGTAGACACTGAAGGGACACCCTCGGCTGAGGGGCAGAAGGGTCTCAGGCCTTCTTCCTCCCCACCCAGCCCTTTGGGGAGGCAGGACCCAAAGAGCCCTTTGGGGAAGCAGGACCCAAAGGGAAGGAGGAGGAGGACGGAGACAGCATGCGTGGTTGAAGCTCCTCTTGAATAACTGCCCAGGACACAATGGGCTGGGGAGCAGAATTCCCTCAGGGATGGCCTGGTGGGGAAACTGGAGCACTGAGCTCAGAGGCAACACAAGCTAGACACGTCTGCCTGGTACCCAGGATAATTCAACACATGGGCATCTCAGAAACACCTGCGTGTGTGCCCCTTTGGTTACAAGGGTCAGGGAGCTGGCCGGGCACGGTGGCTCACACCTGTAACCACAGCTCTTTGGGAGACTGAGGCAGCAGGACTGGTTGAGGCCGGGCAGTGGAGGTTGCAATGAACCAATAGAGCAAGGCCCTGTCTGTAAAAATAAAAGTTTGAATGAAAAAGAACAAGTCAGCCGGGCTCGGTGGCTCAGCCTGTAATCCCGCGCCTTTGGGAAGCTGAGGTGAGTGGATTGCCTGAGCCCGCGGGTTCGAGACCCGCCTGGGCAGTGAGACCTCATCTCTACAATAAATCAAAAAATCAGCTGGGCGTGGTGGCGCATGCCTGTAATTCCAGCTACTCGGAAGGCTGAGGCGGAAGGATCGCCGGAGCCCAGCAGGTCGAGGCTGTGGTGGCTGGGAGCGGCCACTGCACTCCAGTCTGGGCAACCGAGGGAGACTCCAACTCAAAAAAAAAAAAAAAAAGAAAAAGAACAAGTCAGGAAGCGTCATCTATAGCTCAGGGACAGCAGGAATGGCGTGACCTCTGGCTGCCCTGCTGAATACCCAGTGGTGCTTCAGAGTAGGGAGAAGACCTGGAGGAATGTGAGCAGACAGGGCACAGAGAAGGGATGAAAAGGTCAAAGAACATGGGACGCTGGAGTTTAAGGCAGGTCAAATCTGCAAGGGCAGAAGCTGGGACCAAGCCTCCCCAGGGCAAATTCCAGCAGTGCCACTCCAGGTTGTGTGAACCGGGATGAGTTGCCAGACTTCTCAGGGCCTCAGGTTTCCTCCTCTGGAAAACGGACTGCCAACAGCGAGAGCAAAGAGGGTGAAGGCACCCAGAGCACTGAGTGTGGGGGTCACCATCGTCATCACAGAGAAGCACAGCAAAACCCAGGGAGAGGTGATGCTCACGGTCACCCGTGGGCTTCACTGCCAGATGCAGGAGGACCCAGGTAAAGACCTCATCACACCACAGGCTCCTGTTCTGCAGCCACTATCCCCACAGCTTCACAAGGAGACATTCACCTGTTTGTCTAAATCTCCTACAGTGTGGCCCTCCCACCTCTACCCTAGCGTGGTCAACAGAACAATACATGCCTGAAGTTGTCCACGTCCCAATCCCTGGAACCTACGAATGTGTGACCTTGATGGTGAAAGGGACTTTGCATCTGTGATTAAGTCAAGGATTTTGAAGCTGGGCACAGTGGCTCACACCTGTAATCCCAGCACTCAGGGAGGCCGAGGCAAGAGAGTTGCCTGAGTCCAGGAGTTTGAGACCAGCTTGGGCAACACGGTGAGACTTCACCTCTACAATAAACCAAAAAATTAGCCGGCATGGTGGCACACACTTGTAGTCCCAGCTACTCAGGAGGCTGAGACACAAAGATAGCCTCAGCCCAGCAGATCGAGGCTGTGGTAGCCATGATCATGTGACAGCACTCCAGATTGAGACTAAAACTCGAAAGAGAAAAGAAAAGGCTCTCGAGATAGGTGGTTAGCCAGGTGGGCCCAGTGTAGCTTACAGAGGTTCCTACAGGGGGAGGCAGGAGGCCCAGAGAGGAGGAAACAGCCAGGTTGCTTTAAGGTGGAGGCTGGGGCTGCAAGCCAAGGAGTGCAGGCAGACTCTAGAAACTGGAAAGGAAGGACATGGGTTCTCCCCAAGGGCTTCCAGAAGAAGCCCCACACCACTGACACTTTTTAACCCAGGGAGGCCCACACAGGAATGCTGGCCTCCAGAACAAGAAGACGACACGCCAGGGTTAAGTGCTGGGTTGGTGGAAATGTGCAGCAGCTTCACAGCTTGAGCCGCCAGACCCTCCACCAGCCCTGCAGAGATTGGACCCTTCAACCTCCCGCTCCACCCCCAGGCACCTGTGCGTCCTCCCCGGGCTCAGAAGCTGCCCTCTTCTGCTCAGACCTCACTGTAACCCCATGAGTGTGTCCACCCCGACGTGTGGCAGGGCCCTGCAGCCCCCCCTGAAGACTCTGCCCCGACAACGTCTCCTGGTCCTGCCCGCTGGGTGGGCTCCTCTCCTGGGACCTCCAAAATGGCTCATATCGTTCCTCATCAAAAGGTAAGAACCAAACGCCCCTCCAGCCTCAGCCTGGCCCTCTGGCCTGCCCTCCTCCAGCCAAATCCACCTTCCCACCAAGACGCCTCTTGTGCTGGCCCTCCTCCCCAGGGACTCGGGGTGCACACGGAGTCCGCCATCCCTCAAGCTCAAACCCATCCAGCTGGCCACAGCCCTTCCCCAGACCACACCTGGGTCCTGTATGCGAGAGTCTCTCTCAACAGCAGGGAGATGCAGCTAGACCACACAGAGACAGGTGATCGGGCTGAACCTGGCAGTAGGAGGTCACGTGGACACTGTGCACCGACTGATCCTACGGGGTGAGGAGGGCACTTCGCCTGGGTGGGCTTCCTCCCCCAAGCCCTCAGTCCTAGGCCAGGCAGGAGCAAATCGGCCATGAGGACTCAGCCAGCACTCTACAAAGTCAAGGAAGCTAGGAAAGTGAGAAACTGTCATAGACTAGAAAAGAACAAATAGAGATGTAAGAACCGAATACAGTGCAGGAACCGGGCACAGAAAGAGGACATCAGGTGTAACTGATGACAGCCAATACCGCCTGGCGTTTTGCAATGCACCATCGTCAGTTTCTCCATTGTGGGAAATGTGCCCTCATGAGACCAAGTGCTGGGAGAGGGCATATGGGGACCCTGCACTAACTGTGCAACTTTTCTGTACACCTAAAACCATACTAAAAGTAAGCCTGGGCAACATAGCAAGATCCTGTCTCTACAAAAAAGTACAAAAATCAACCAGGTGTGATCCTGTACACCTGTGGCCCCAGCTACTCAGGAGGCCGAGGCAGGAGGATCCCTTGAGCCCAGGAGGTTGCAGTAAGCTAGGATCCCATCACTGCACTCCAGCCTGGGCAACACAGTGAGACCCTGACTCAAAAAAAAAAAAAAAAAAAAAGGGAAAACCTATCCTAAAATAAAAATATTATAAAAAACCCACAACTGATGCCACACTGCCATTCTTTACCCACCCACCAGTAAAGAGCAGCACGTATGGTGGCACAGAGCTGGCCGGGTGAGTAAACTGAGGCTGGCGCAGCGGAATAATCCACAGAAACACAGCAGCTCGAGCTCCGTGGTCCAACAATTCTTCCTCTAGGGATGTGTGTTGGGGATAACCCCACACATCGTGAAAAGGCAACAACAATGAGCACGTGTGGCATTCACTGCCACGCCAAAGGCGACAGACGAAGCCTGGTTCATCAGCAGAGCTTGGGCGGGTCAGTGGTGGCTCCTCCCCACAAGGGAATGGTGCGCAGACACCAGAACAGAACAAGGAGTTCTCCTGTGCGGAAACGCCATCGTCTCATGAAAAAAGCCAGAACAGCGAGCGTTTATAGATGCCACCATTTATTGTTGCTATCTGAGTTGGGGTCTGGCTCTGTCACCTAGACTGGAGTGCAGTGACACGATCATGGTTCACCTCAGCCACGACCTCCTGGGTTCAGGTGATCCTTCCACTTCAGCCTCCTGAACGGCTGGAACTACTGGCACGCACCACTACACCTGGCTAAGTGTTGGATTTTTTGTAGAGATGGGGTCTTGCTACATTGCTGTGGCTTGAACTCCTGGGCTCAGGCAATCCTCTTGCCTTGGCCTCCCAAAGTTCTGGATACATGCGTGAGCCACTACGCCCAACTCTTGTTTTTCAAGTAGACCCTTGTTTTTTAATGTAATAGCATCAATTGTCTCCAAAAGGACACACAAGAAACACAGCAGTGGTGCCTCCAGGGATGGGATGTGGGTGGATTGGGCAATGCAGTGGGATCTTTTCTTTTCTTTTTTTTTTTTTTTTTGAGTTGGAGTCCCACTCTGTCACCCAGGTTAGATGGCAGTGGCACACTCAGGGCCACCGCAGCTTCAACCTGCTGGGCTCAGGGTACCCTTCCGCCTCAGCCTTCCAAGTAGCCGGAACCACAGGCGTGTGCCACCATGCCTGCCTAATTTTTTTTTTTTTAGTTGCCCAGGCTGGGGTGCAATGGCACACTCACGGCGTCGACCTGCTGGGCTCTGGTGATCCTTCTGCCTCAGCCTTCCAAGTAGCTGGAACTACAGGCAGGCACTACCACGTATGGCTAATTTTTGATTTACTGTAGAGACAAGGTCTTGCTAAGTTGCCTGGGCAGGTCTCGAACCCGTAGGCTCAGGCAATCTACTCGCCTCTGCCTCCCACAGTGCTGGGATTACAGGCTGGGCCACTGAGTCCAGCCTAATTTTTTGATATACTCTGGAGACTCAGTCTTGCCAAGTTGCCCAGGCTGGTCTCGAACCTGTAGGCTCAGGCAATCCTCTCGCCTCTGCCTCCTGCTTTTCTATGCTTATTGAACTCCGGCATATGAAGCCTCAGTCATTACATATTCACAAAATAAGTGGAATATTTTCACAATTTAAAAAGTCTCCTCTGCAAACCTGTCTCTACCCGTCCCAGGTCTCCCTCCGGTGTCCTTCCCACCTCTGGGTGATGGCAATGTCACCTGGCCCTGGGTGCCCTCCCTGTTTGCAGAGTGACTGAAGCTTCTAGTTACTTCTGTTTGGTGAGAGATGTTCACTCTACCACTCCTGCTCTGACATCCCTCAAATGTGTACTAAAAACATGCTATCTACCAACATGATCTTTTTTTGCATGTGGCAATATGATCCATTTTTCATCCAGAAGTTTCTGAAGCCAGTGCTGGCCCTCTCTCTGGCCTTACCCACATGGGAAGGCAAAGTTACCAACAGGGGGCGGAGACAAAGGGAAACTAAGTTCGGCTTTTTTTTTTTTGAGTCGGAGTCTCACTCTATCACCCAGGCTGGAGTGCAGTGGCTTGCTCACAGCCACCACAGCCTCGACCTGCTGGGCTCCGGTGATCCTTCTGCCTCAGCCCTCCAAACAGCCAGAACTACAGGCGCACACTACCATGCCCGGCTAATTTTATATATATATGCACTGTAGAGACAAGGTCTCACCAAGTTGCCGAGGCCGGTCTCAAACCCATGGGCTCAGGCAATCCTCTTACCTCGGCCTCCCAAAGTGCTGGGACTATATGTAAGCCACTATGCTCAGCTGAGTTCAACTTTTAAGAGCGAGGGGAGGGTCTGGGCCCACCTGGGTCCCACAGGGCAGGTGAGCAGTGGGTGGCTGGGAGGCTGGGTTCGTGGGCCAGGAGCCTTCACACCACCCCAAGGCGGCACCAGCCTGGGTTTTTGGGGGGAAGCCCACACAAGGGTTCTGTTCCAATAACCAGCAGCCCACGAGCGAACTGAAAACCCCTGAAAGGATTCAACTCCTGCCAAGAAGTTGAATTCAGATTCTAAAAATAAGCCTCAAAACCTAGAATACCAGGAGAAACCACCCACAGCAGACACCACCCAACAGCTCGCCGGCAGCGTAAACATACATCAAAGACCTACTGGCCCTGGCCAAAAGTGTCTTCTCCTGAGATCACAAAAAACCACATCGAAACAACAAAAAATCTCAGTCTCCCTAACTCCTGGTGCTGCCCCACTCTGACCCACAGAGTCCTTAAAAATCCCCCCAAATATCTTAACCTTTTCCTAAAATCACTCCCATATTCCTCTCTGCTTCCTTAAAGTCTGCAAAAAAAGAGGAAAACACCTGTGTCTGCATCTTGGGGCCTGCACTGTCCCAGGTGCGAGGTCCCTGTCCCCCTGCTCCAGTGCACTGCTTCAAAGCCTCTGAGGACGTGGACACCTGCAGCACCAACTGTGTCAGAGCTCCATGTCAAGAAAGAGTCTCCTGTAAGGTAGACAGGCCCAGGCATCCACTTTGATATGTGTTACTTGGGAGTCTTCTATTCGCTTACTTCCGCAGTTCTGGCCATATTCCAGATGCCTGTGGGTAGTCTTCTGTCATGTCTTTGAAAATTCTGGAAAACAAGTTTTGCCTTTAGGAGGACTGAAGGATGAGGCAAGAACAGGCTGGTGGCTGGTGGCAGCATCACCTGTCCCTTCCTTTAAGGCCTGTTTCACTTCCCCTGGCCTGGCCCACAGGACCGGGCTCTCCAGGACATATGCCCTCCTCGTGTGTCCGAACTGCTTCCTGTCTGCAAGTCATGTTCTAGCTCCCTAAACGGTCATGACACTCCCTCCAAGAGAAGGGCTGTGCAGTGTATTTCTCTAGATTCCACCGGCCCCAGGGAGGCAGTGCATATCCTGGCAGTGTGGAGGCTTCCTGCACCCGAACGACATGCCTGTCCCAGGCACGACAGGGTGATCACCTAGAATGTGAGCTCTTTTTTTTTTTTTTTTTTTTTCGAGTCAGAGTTTTACTCTGCCACTCAGGCTGGAGTGCAGTGGCACACACACGGCCACCCTAGTGTTGACCTGCTGAGCTCCAGCGATCCTTCAGCCTCCGCCTTCCAAGTAGCCGGAACTACAGATGCATGCTACCATGCCTGGCTTTTTTTTAATTGTAGAGATGAGGTCTCACCAAGTTGCTTGAGTTGGTCTCAAACCCGTGGGCTCAAGCAATCCGCACACCTTGCCTCCCCAAGTGCTGGGATTACAGGCTGAGCCACCGAGCCCAGCCGAATGTGAGCTCTTTAGATATGACCACTTTTAGGCCAGGCACAGTGGCTCAAGCCTGTAATCCTAGCACTCTGGGAGGCCGAGGTGAGAGGAATGCGTGAGCCCAAGGGTTCAAAAGCAGCCTGGGCAACTTGGTAAGACCTCATCTCTACAATAAATAAAAAAATTAGTCAGGCATTGAAGGGTGCAGGAAGCCACCAGAGGGGCGGCTCCCAAAATGGCACCGACACATTGGACAACAAAGGCCCTCAGTCCGGCTTCTGTGAACACAATTCCTAGTGCAAGCCAATTTCAAACCTTCCCGCCCATCAATTTCAAACCTTCCCGCTGGCGTCAATTTCAAACTTCCCCTGCGCGTCAATTTCAAACCTGCAAGCCTCCAATCAGTACCCAGCTTTGTTATGTGTCCAATAGGACCATAACACGGCATTGGCCCCACCTTACTCCCATGCAGCTCC
>NW_007089949.1:0-333 GCF_000164805.1 Carlito syrichta
ACTCACCTCAGCCTCCCAAAGGCGCGGGATCACAGGCTGAGCCACCGAGCCCGGCTGGCCTTCAATCTTAATTGTTAACAAAAGCAAATTTGTTTTAAAAAATTTAAGAAAAAGAATATTTCAGCTGGGCTCGGGGTCTCAGCCTGTAATCCCGCGCCTTGGGAGGCTGAGGTGAGTGGATTGCCTGAGCCCGCAGGTTCGAGACCCGCGGCGAGACCTCATCTCTACAATAAATCAAAAAATCGGCCGGGCGTGGTAGCGCACGCCTGTAATTCCGGCTACTCGGAAGGCTCAGGCGGAAGGATGGCCGGAGCCCAGCAGGTCGAGGCAGCA
>NW_007089950.1:0-957 GCF_000164805.1 Carlito syrichta
TAGGATGAATCTATAAATACCTTCAACAGAAGAGATGTGACTATTTTAGGGAGATAACAGACATGGTGAATTAATAAGGTGTCTGCAGAAAAACTGTGTTGTGTATCGATTGTCCTAGACAAAATCTACTTAAAACTGAGCATGCATAAATGATATGATACAATTATTTACCAAGGAGGTACATTGTTTGATGATTGCTGTTTACAAAACAAAATATGAATTTAGCAGAACATATAGCAAACTTCTAATATTATTATGTAGGTTGTTATGACTTACTTGATTAGATATAAATGTGTGAATTGCTTCTGTATTTTTTTAGAATGAGTTTTTCTATTAATTTAAAGTGTACTGAATCATATCTCTATCCTCCATTTATTATTGGGACACATAAAAGACACAGAAATAGCATATTCTCATTGTTTACAATATATTTTAGTAAATGATGAAAAAGAAAAATACAAATGAAGGCATGTTCACATATCTCTTTCTTCTTTATTCTAATGGTGCTGTTGCAATTTCACAATTAGGGACAAAACAGATATGTATTATTCTATGGGAGTTTAAGGTAATTCAGCATTTACACAATTTTATTTTGTAATTACCTATTTTTCAATTATTTTAGCTTATTTTATTAATATAATTTCTAAAAAATACAAAGAAAATTTTACAATTTGGCTCTATAAAATTAACCCAACATATTCCTCAAAGTTTTATTTTCTATGAAATAAATATATACATCTAGTTTTATGTGTGACATTCTCTTTATCACACTCCCTCTAATTTTATTACTATAATCTGATTTAGAAATGTTGAACAATGTGGTCATAATCCAAATAAATACTTTCATCAGCAGATATTATCTCTTCAATTTATTTTGATGGAGTAATATTTATGGCATATATACAATGCCAGTCATTTTTCTAATCTTTCTACTCAAATCTTTCTAACAAAATATTG
>NW_007089951.1:0-343 GCF_000164805.1 Carlito syrichta
AACAGAGATTTTGGCAATAAAAAATTTCATCCAGTAAATAAATAACAAGATGACAAGCATGGAAAGCAGAATTAATCTAGCTGAAGAAAGAATCCCATTACTTGAAGACCAGAACACAGAACTAATCCAATCTGTAAAAAACATAGAAAGAAGTCTCAGAAAGCAAACAAAGCCTACAAGAGATGTGCGATTATATCAAGAGGCTGAACCTATGCCTGATTGGTATCCCAGAAAAAGAAAGGGAAGTGGAGAACAACTTGGAGTAAGTATTCCAGGAGGTAATCCAAGAAAACTTTCCCCATCTCACCAGAGATGTGACCAGCCAAGCACAAGAGATACAGAG
>NW_007089952.1:0-345 GCF_000164805.1 Carlito syrichta
TAACTAGCTAGCTACCTAGCTAGCATGCTGGCTTACCAGCTGACTTAATTAGCTGAATTAACTAGCTAGCCAGCTGTCTAGAAAGCTGACTTAACTGCCTAGCTACCTAGCTAGCCAGCAGGCTAGCCAGCTTAATGAAGTATCCAGCTGGATAGCCAGCAGACTTCACTAGCTAGCTACCTAGCTAGACACCTGGAGAGCCAGCTGACTAAACTAGCTGCCAAAACTAGACACCTGATGGCAAGCCAACTGACTTAACTAGATACCTACCTACATAGCCCACTAGCTTGCCAGTTGACTTAAGTACTTAACTACCTAGCTAAACTGCATGCCAGCCAGCTGGCT
>NW_007089953.1:0-312 GCF_000164805.1 Carlito syrichta
AACTATAGGCGCGCACTACCATGCCCAGCTAATTTTTTATTTATTGTAGAGATGAGGTCTTGCCAAGTTGCCTGGGCGGGTCTCGAACCCCCTGGTTCAGGCAATCCACTCGCTTCTGCCTCCCAAAGTGCTGGGATTACAGGCTGAGCCACCGAGTCCGGCCTCGCCTCCACCTTTCAAAGCGCTGGGATTACAGGAGTGAGCCACTGCATCGGGCTGTGTTTTAAAGTTATATATTCGCCTGAGCCCGCAGGTTCGAGACCCGCCTGGGCAGCCAGACCTCATCTCTACAATAAATCAAAAAATCAGCCG
>NW_007089954.1:0-378 GCF_000164805.1 Carlito syrichta
CCCAACAACTACAGAATATACATAATTCTACTCATCACTACATGGAGCATACTCCAAGATTGATCATATCCTTGGCCATAAATCAAGCATAAACAAATTCCATAAGGTTGCAATCTTGCCATGCACATTCTCAGACCACAGTGTAATAAAAATAAATATCAACACCAACATTTCCCCAGAGCCCACAAAGACATGGACACTAAAGAGCATGATGTTGAACAACTACTGGGTCAACACTGAAATCAAAGCAGAAATTAAGAGTTTCCTGGAAACAAATGAAAATGAAGAAACATCTTACCAAAACCTCTGGGATGCCATGAAAATGTTCTAAAAGGGGAATTTATATCTCTATGACCACACATCAAGGAAATGGAAAGA
>NW_007089955.1:0-309 GCF_000164805.1 Carlito syrichta
GGTCTCGAATCCGCGGGCTCAGGCAATCCACTCACCTCAGCCTCCCAAAGGCGTGGGATTACAGGCTGAGCCACCAAGCCTGGCTTATTTATTTATTTTTATTATAACCCTTCTAATGGTGGGAAATGGCACCTTTCTGTTGCTTTAATTTGCATTTCTCTAACAACCAATGATGCTGAATGCCTCATGTACTTGTTAGTCATTTTATATCTTTTTTGATGAAGCATCTATTCAGATCATTTGTCCATTTAGTTAGGTTGTTTCCTTTCTTTTCTTTCTTTTTTTTTTTTTTTTTTTTTTTTTTTTTTA
>NW_007089956.1:0-306 GCF_000164805.1 Carlito syrichta
CTCTAACACTATCATAACTGGGGACTTTAATACCCCACTCACAACCCTAGACAGATCATCAGGACAAAAAATCAGCAATGAGATCTGGAAACTCAATATGACTCTTGACCAAATGGACTTAATTGATACCTACAGAACACTCCATCCAAAGACTACAGACTACACATTATACTCATCACCGCATGGAATGTATTCTAAGATTGACCACATAATTGACCATAAATCAAGCATAAGCAAAAAGGACCCAAATTTTACCATGCACCTTCTGGGACCACAGTGGAATAAAAATAAACATTAACACCAACA
>NW_007089957.1:0-326 GCF_000164805.1 Carlito syrichta
TCCTTTTGGCACGTTTGAGTTCCTTGTAGATCCTAGATGTTAGGCCTTTGTCAGATATACAATTGACAAATATTTTTTCCCATTCTGTGGGCTGTCTCCCTGCTCTCTTGATGATCTCTTTTGCTTTGCAGAAGCTTGTTGTTTGATGAGGTCCCACTTGTCTATCTTATTTCTTTTTTAAAAATTATTTTTTAATTAATTAATTTTAGAAAATTTAAAAAATTATCTTATTTCTTAAGGAATGGACATTTAGGGTTCTGAATAGGAATTGGTTGCCAGTTCCAATTTCCATAAGGGTGTCTCCTGCATTCTCTAAGATTCTTATA
>NW_007089958.1:0-304 GCF_000164805.1 Carlito syrichta
AAAAAAAAAAAAAAAAAAAAAAAAAAAAAAAAGAGTTAAAACAATAAAACTCTTACAAGAAAATATAGGAGTAAATCCATGTGACCTCAGATTAAGCAAAGTCTTCATAGATTTGACACCACAAGCACAAACAGCAAGAGAATAAATAAGCTGGACTTTATCAAAATTAAGAAGTTTTATGTGTCAAAGAACACTATCAAGAAAGTAAAAGGGGCTGGGCTCGGTGGCTCAGCCTGTAATCCTGCGCCTTTGGGAGGCTGAGGTGAGTGGATTGCCTGAGCCCGCGGGTTCAAGACCCACCTGG
>NW_007089959.1:0-347 GCF_000164805.1 Carlito syrichta
AAAGGAGGAGATGGCGTCGGCGATTGGAGGGAAGAAGAAAGAGAGAGAGAGAGACTGGACCCGTCTAGTGCAGAAGCCCCAGGCTGGCTCTTAAAAAACATTCTGAGCCGGGCTCGGTGGTTCAGCCTGTAATCCCGTGCCTTTGGGAGGCTGAGGTCAGTGGATTGCCTGAACCTGAGGGTTCGAGACCCGCCTGTGCAGGCAAGACCTCATCTCTACAATAAATCAAAAAATCAGCTGGGCATGGTAGCCCACACCTGTAGTTCCGGTTACTTGGAAGGCTGAGGCGGAAGGATCGCCAGAACCCAGCAGGTCGAGGTTGCGGTGGCCGGGAGCGGCCACTGCAC
>NW_007089960.1:0-318 GCF_000164805.1 Carlito syrichta
AGGTTCTGCCCATTTCCAATCACGAACTTCATCTTGCCCTTCCTGGCTGCCTCGATGAGGATGGGGACTAACTGCGGGTCCCTTGGGCCAAAAATACCATGAGGGCGGATGGCTGTGGTTAAGAAATTCTTCTCAGGGTCATTGGCGCCCAGGACTGCTCTCTCCTGTAGGATCTTGGTCTCTGTGTAGTAGTCGATGGGTTTTGTAGCATAGGGGAGGTCTTTGGTTCCATTCTTGATGTCGACGCCCTCAAAGATGACACTGGCACTGCTGGTTAAAATGAGTTTCTGAACCCCAGCCTCTTTGCAAGTTTCAATG
>NW_007089961.1:0-431 GCF_000164805.1 Carlito syrichta
CTGGTTAACTGGCTAGCCAGCTGACTTAAATAGCTATTAACCCAGCTAGGCAACTGGCTAGCCAGATGACTTAGCTCACTGAGTTAACTAGTTAGGAAGATGACTTAACTAGCTGAATTAACCAGATAACTGTCTAGCTAGCCAGCTGACTTAACTAACAGGCTTAACTAGCTAGATACCTAGCTATCTATCTAGCTAGCCAGCTGACTTAACTAGCTGAATAAACTAGTTAGCTAGTTGATATAACTAGCTGACTTATATAGCTAGCTTCCTAGCTAGCCAGGTGATTTAACTAGCTGAAATAACTAGCTAGCCTGATGCATAGCCATATGAATTAACTAGCATTTTAACTAACTAACCAGCTGTATAGTCAACTGACTTAATGAGCTGACTTAACTAGCTAGTCAGCTCGTTTCTAGCTGACTTAACTA
>NW_007089962.1:0-300 GCF_000164805.1 Carlito syrichta
GGTCTCGAACTCGCGGGCTCAGGCAATCCACTCACCTTAGCCTCCCAAAGGCGCGGGATTACAGGCTGAACCACCGAGCCCGGCTGTTGCTGACATTCTTACCATCTTTGTTGTTGATTTATTGAACTCATACATTAGCTGAAATTTTCTTTGCTTTTTGTTTGTTAAAAAAAGGACGAGCTGGGCTCAGTGGCTCAGCCAGCAATCCCGCTCTTTGGGAGGCCGAGGTGAGCAAATTGCCTGAGCTCGTGGGTTCGAGACCTGCCTGGGCAACTTGGCAAGACCTCATCTCTACAATAA
>NW_007089963.1:0-360 GCF_000164805.1 Carlito syrichta
CTGAGATACCACCTAACTCCAGTCAGAATGGCAATTATCAATAACTCAAAAAATAACAGTTGCTGGAGAGGATGTGGTGAAAAGGAAACGCTTCTACGCTGTTGGTGGGAGTGCAAACTAATGCTATCTCTGTGGAAAGCAGTATGGTGATTCCTTAAAGCTCTAAATATTGACCTCCCATATGACCCCACAATCCCCCTACTGGGAATATACCCCGAAGAACTCAAACCACTCTATCAAAAAGATACCTGCACATGTATGTTTATTGCAGCATTGTTCACAATAGTAAGAACCTGGAATCAACCATGCTGCCCATCAAAAGAGGACTGGATTAAAAAAATGTGGGACATATACATGATG
>NW_007089964.1:0-318 GCF_000164805.1 Carlito syrichta
TGAAATGTGAGAGTTCATCCCTATCATAGAGTTCTTATAGAGTTGCTGTTCTTCCACTTGGTTTTTTGGTCTTTCTTTTGGTTTTGGGGTTGGTTCTTGTATATTTTATTTTTTTCCTCTACTCTTGTGAAGAACGTTGTTCTTTTTCTCTTTTTTTCTGTGTTTAGTGCTTTCTTAAGTGTTTCATGTAGAGGTGGTTGGGTGGCAGCATAAGTTCTTAGGGATTGGATATCTGGGAAAGATTATAATTCTCCCTTACTGATGAAGCTTAGCTTGGCCAGGTAGGTTATTCTTGGTTGAAATTGTTTATCTTTTAGG
>NW_007089965.1:0-374 GCF_000164805.1 Carlito syrichta
GATACTAAGACACCCAACAGAGAGAACAGCCAGTAATTAGATACACATCACAAAGTAGAGTGAATCAATAGGGCATCCATCACAGAGAAAGGGGAGTCACTCCACAACCCACTTTAGAGGAGGGTCATTAACTGGGTTAATCATCACAGAGGTGGGTTAGTCACTGGGGCACCCATTAAACAGGAGGACCAGTCACTGGGACATTCATCACAGAGGAAGACTAATCACTGGTGCACCCATCACAGAGTCAGTACAATCGCACCCATAACTGTCACTGATGCACCCTTCATACAGGAGACCAGCCACTGGTCTATCCATGACAGATGAGAGTCAGTCACTGCAGCACTGATCAGTGAAGGACCAGTCAATGAGAC
>NW_007089966.1:0-304 GCF_000164805.1 Carlito syrichta
AGACAGCCTACAGACTGGGAAAATGTATTTGCCAACTCCAGGTCTGACAAAGGCTTAGCATCTTGGATCTACAAGGAACCCAAACATGCTGAAAAGATAAAAACAAACAACCCTATTATAAAGTGGGCAAAAGATATGAACAGACACTTCACAAAGGAAGATATCCGAGCAACCAAGAGACACACAAAGAAATGTTCAACCTCACTAATCTTCAGGGAGATGCAAATCAAAACCACACTGAGATCCCACCTAACTCCAGTCAGAATGGCAATTATCAATAACTCAAAAAATAACAGTTGCTGGA
>NW_007089967.1:0-316 GCF_000164805.1 Carlito syrichta
ACAAAAACCACATGATTATATCATTAAATGCAGAAAAAGCTTTTGATAAAATCCAGCACCTCTTCTTGATAAAAACCCTCGAACATCTAGGAATACATGGAACATACCTCAAAATATTAAAAGCCATCTACAAGAAACTCACAGCTAGCATACTCCCAAACAGACAAAAATTGGAACCATTTCCCCTGAAAACTGCAACAGACAAGGACGCCCACTCTCTCTTCTACTGTTCAATATAGTATTGAAAGTTCTGGCTAGAGCAATCAGAAAAGAGAAGGCAATCAGGGGTATCCAAATAGGAAAAGAGGAAGTCAAG
>NW_007089968.1:0-371 GCF_000164805.1 Carlito syrichta
AGAAGAAGCAGAAGCAGAAGCAGAAGCAGCAGGAGCAGAAGCAGAAGCATAAGCAGAAGAAGAAGCAGAAGCAGAAGAAGCAGAAGCAGAAGCAGAAGCAGAAGAAGAATTAGAAGAAGCAGAAGCAGAAGAAGCAGAAGCAGAAGCAGAACCAGACGAAGCAGAAGAAGCAGAAGAAGAAGAAGAAGCAGAAGTAGAAGAAGAAGAAGAAGCAGAAGAAGAAGCAGAAAAAGGAGAAGAAGAAGCAGAAGAAGAAGCAGAAGAAGAAGAAGAAGAAGAAGAAGCAGAAGAAGAAGAAGAAGAAGAAGAATAAGAAGAAGAAGAAGAAGACGAAGAAGAAGAAGAAAAAGAAGAAGCAGAAGCAGAAGCAG
>NW_007089969.1:0-1042 GCF_000164805.1 Carlito syrichta
TCAGCTCAATAAACTTCTCTTTGTACTTGGACTCATGTGGCTCGATGCCCTATTACAATTTTACTCAAATTCAAATTAAACGGTCTTTGTTTTTAATTCATAAAATTATGGGCATTACTTTTCTAAATCTAAAAGGTGCACATTTTGAAGCAATTGCCCAATTCATTAAAAATGTTTTTGTAAATTAAAAAGTTTTAATTTAGAGTATAATAAAGATAAGATATTTCATCACACATTGTGCCTAAAAGCATACTATATTATAAAATATTCATTCACAGTCCTTAGAATAGTATCTAAAGAGGTCACCAGTGACTAGTGGGCATGCATTCTGTACCCTCTGGTATCACAGACCAATTTTAGTAGCTGAGTATAGGTTGGCTATGTCACAAGCTTCAGACAATCAATTACTACTTATAGATTTCCTTTCTTAAACTAAACCATCCATAAATATGTTTGCTGAACAATCTTTTACAAAGTCAAACTATGGACTGGCAAAGATCATTTATCAAGTCGTCAAGAGGCTATAGAATATAATGACTGAGAAAATGTACACTAGAGTCAAAATACCAAGGTTTGAATTTGTCCCTATTGCATGTTTAAATTAAATAATCTGTTTTTCTGTTCTCCATCAGTAACATGGGCATAATTCCAGTACCTTATCTTTCTAAGGCATCAAGATATTACATAGAGTAAAAAATGCAGGAACGTTTAAATACTACTAAGTTAACTGTTAATGGAATGAGTACTAAAATGATGGCTAAACTGTGAACATTGGTAACTTCCTTCAAACAAATCGATTCTTTTAGGAAAAGCATTTAGGTAAAACACTACAAGACTTGGAAGGAATACTGAATACAGGTCACTGATTGATTAACTCAAACTATTAGTCAAAGGTGTTGAATTGCCAAAGGCATCCCAATTCTGAGATATCATTCCCAAGTCAAACTTTAAGATGCATTCTTTCTATCAGTCCTTCCCTTCTCCCCTCCTTTTTTCCTCAATGTGTGGCATACATCCTGATTTTAATAAAGTAAACTTTTTG
>NW_007089970.1:0-354 GCF_000164805.1 Carlito syrichta
AAAAAAAAAAAAAAAAAAAAAAAAAATGAAGAATATTGTAAAAGGTTCTAAATGATATTCTTTATTTTAATTTAGCCAGTGGCATTCTCATACAAGCTATCAGATATGCTTTTTTAATATCTATGTGTTTGTTTTTTTTTTTGAGTTGGAGTCTCACTCTGTCACCCAAAATTGAGTGCAGTGGCCGCTCCCGGCCACCGCAGCCTCAACCTGCTGGGCTCTGGTGATCCTTCTGCCTGAGCCTTCCGAGTAGCCGGAATTACAGGCACGCGCTACCAGCCCGGCTGATTTTTTATTTATTGTAGAGGTGAGGTCTCGCCAAGTTGTCCAGGCGGGTCTCGAACCCGCGGGCTC
>NW_007089971.1:0-358 GCF_000164805.1 Carlito syrichta
AGCTGGGCGTGGTAGCGCGCGCCTGCAGTTCCAGCTACTCGGAAGGCTGAGGCAGAAGGATTGCCGGAGCCCAGTGGGTCGAGACTATGGTGGCTGGGAGCGTGCCACTGCACTCCAGCCTGGGCGACGGAGTGAGACTCCAACTCAAAAAAAAAAAAAAAAGTTATAGTTCTTTTATTTATTTATTTATTTTTGAGTTGGAGTCTCACTCCGTCGCCCAGGCTGGAGTGCATTGGCCGCTTCCAGCCACCACAGCCTCGACCCGCAGGGCTCCAGCGATCCTTCTGCCTCAGCCTTCCGAGTAGCTGGAACTACAGGCGCACGCTACCACGCCCAGCTGATTTTTGATTTATTGTAG
>NW_007089972.1:0-310 GCF_000164805.1 Carlito syrichta
TTAGGTGGCTAGAAAGTTGAGACAGCTGGCTAGCCAGATGGCTATCTAGTTAAGTCAGATAGTTATTTCAGCTGGTTAGCCGGCTGGCTACTTAGGTGTCTGACAAGTTAAGCCGGCTGTTTAGCAGGCTGGTCAGGTAGGTATTCAGCTAATTAAACCGTTGGCTAGCCAGCTTATAAGCATGGTGGCTGACTAGTTAAGCTGGCTGGCCTGTTATCAAGATAGCCGGCTGCCTAGCTAGCTAACCAGCCAGGTAGCTAGCCAGTTAAACTATCTGGCTAGTCATCTAGACAACCAGGTAGCTAGCTAA
>NW_007089973.1:0-374 GCF_000164805.1 Carlito syrichta
CAATTTTTTTTTTTATTTATTGTAGAGATGAGGTATCACCAAGTTGCCCAGGTGGGTCTCGAACCCGTGGGCTCAGGCAATCCACTCACCTCAGCCTCCCAAAGGTGCGGGATTACAGGCTGAGCCACTGAGCCCAGCCAAAAATTTTTATTATTATTATTGTTTGAGTCAGAGTCTCACTCCGTCCCCCAGGCTGGAGTGCAGTGGCACGCTCACGGCCGCCCCAGCATTGACCTGCTGGGCTCTGGCGACCCTTCCGCCTCAGCCTTCCTAGCTGGATCTACAGGCATGCACTACCACATCCAGCTAATTTTTGATTAATTGTAGAGACGAGGTCTTACCAAGCTGTCTGGGCTGGTCTTGAACCCGCGGGC
>NW_007089974.1:0-397 GCF_000164805.1 Carlito syrichta
CAGGTGGGTCTCGAACCCGCAGACTCAGGCAATCCACTCACCTCGGCCTCCCAAAGTGCTAGGATTACAGGCTGAGCCACCAAGCCCGGCGTCTTTACTGATCTTAACCCTGATAGCAGATGACTCCTCACTTCACCCTACTGAGTCAATTTTGCGTATTTAACTTCATTTCTTGTTATATTATTGCAAAATGAATTTCTAGCAAGAACTCGTGGTCCTAGAGAAACCAGAAAGCCAATCTGTCAGATGCACCGTGCAGCTTTATTTATGAGAATACATACTGCAGCCGGGCTCGGTGACTCAGCCTGTAATCCTGCACTTTGAGAGACTGAGGTGAGTGGATTGCCTGAGCCCGCGGGTTCGAGACCTGCCTGGGCAACTTGGTGAGACCTCATCT
>NW_007089975.1:0-328 GCF_000164805.1 Carlito syrichta
TCCGGCGATCCTTCTGCCTCAGCCTTCCAAGTAGCTGGAACTACAGGCATGTGCTACCACGCCTGGCTAATTTTTTGATTTATTGTAGAGATGCCTGCCAAGTTGCCCAGGCAGGTCTCGAACCTGCGGGCTCAGGCAATCCACTCACCTCAGCCTCTGAAAGTGCTGGGATTACAGGCTGAGCCTGGCTGGGCTCTTGTAATTCTTAACCTAATCCAGTTAGCCCTGAGTTTCAAAAAATTGAACTAGCTGGGCTCGGTGGCTCAGCCTGTAATCCCGTGCCTTTGGGAGGCTGAGGTGAGTGGACTGCCTGAGCCCGCGGGTTTGA
>NW_007089977.1:0-405 GCF_000164805.1 Carlito syrichta
CTCCCCATTCCATTTTATTCCATTGTGCACCATTCCATTCTACTCTTCTTAAAACCATTCACTTGCTCACCATGTCATTCCATACTGCTACATTCTATTCCATTCCATTTTTCTAAATTCCATTGCTCTGCATTCCATTCCATTCTATTCCATTCCATTCCATTCATCTCCATTCCTTGTCAACCATCTCCATTCCATTCTATTCGTCTCCATTCCATTCCATTCCACCTTATTGAATGCCAATTCATTCCTCGCTATACCATTTTATTCCATTTCATTCCTCTCCATTCCTTTCCTCTCCATTCCATTCCATTACAGTTCATTCATTCCCTTCCTTTACATTACATTCCTCTAATTTCCTTTCTTTCCATTCCATTTCTCTTCACTCATTTCCATTCCTCTCCC
>NW_007089978.1:0-355 GCF_000164805.1 Carlito syrichta
CCTGAAGAAATACAAAAGATCATTAGAAACTACTATGTACACTTGTATGGAAACAAACTTCAAAACCTCAAGGAAATGGAGGACTTTCTGTCATCACACAGCCTGCCTAGGTTGAAACAAGAAGAAACTGAGACCCTTAATAGACCAATAACAATAAATTAACTACATAATAAGAAAACTACCTACAAAAAAGAGCCCTGGTCCAGATGGCTTTCCAGGAGAAATCTACAAGACATATAAGGAAGAGCTGATTTCAATCATATTGAAGGTATTCAAGGTGATTGAGAAAGATGGAACTCTCCCCAAATCATTTTATGAAGCTAACATCACATTGATACCCAAGCCAGATAAAGAT
>NW_007089979.1:0-340 GCF_000164805.1 Carlito syrichta
AGGCTGCGGTGGCCGAGAGCGGCCACTGCACTCCAGTCTGGGCGACAGAGTGAGACTCCAACTCAAAAAAATAAAATAAAAAATAAAAAGAAATAAGTTTAGCCGGGCTAGGAGGCTCAGCCTGTAATCCTACGCTTTGGGAGGCTGATGTAAGTGGATTGCCTGAGCCCATGGGTTCGAGACCTGCCTGGGCAGCTTGGCAAAACCTCATCTCTACAATAAAATTAAGCCGGATTTGGTGGCTCAACCTGTAATCCCGTGCCTTGGGAGGCTGAGGTGAGTGAATTGCCTGAGCCCGCAGGTTCGAGACCCGCTTGGGCAACTTGGTGAGACCTCATCT
>NW_007089980.1:0-333 GCF_000164805.1 Carlito syrichta
TGAGATTCCAACTCAAAAAAAAAAAGATAATGCAGACTGGGCACGGTGGCTCAAGCCTGTAATTTCTGTACTTTGGGAGACCGAAGTGAGAGGACTGCCTGAGACCAGAGGTTCAAGACCAGCCTGGGCAACTTGGTGAGACCTCATCTCTACAATAAATCAAAAAAATTGGCCGGGCGTGGTGGCTTGTGCCTGTAGTTCTAGCTACTTGGAAAGTTGAGGCGAAGGGATTCCCAGAGCCCAGCAGGTCGAGGCTGCAGTGGCCGTGAGTGTGCCATTGCACTCCAGTCTGGGTGACAGAGTGAGATCCAACTCAAAAAAAAAAAAAAAAAA
>NW_007089981.1:0-317 GCF_000164805.1 Carlito syrichta
GAATCTCAATTCTATTCCATTGATCTATATGCCTGTTCCTATACCAATACCAAGCTGTTTTGATTATTGTAGCTTTATAGTAATGTTTAAAGTCTGGTAATGTGATACCACATGCTTTGTTTTTTACTGAGGATTTTTCTGGCTATTCTTGGTCGTTTGTGTTTCCATATGAATTCCTGTGTTGTTTTTTTTAGGTGTGAGAAGAATGTTGCTGGTAATTTGATGGGTATTGCATTAAATATGTAGGTTGCCTTAGTTAGGATGGACATCTTCACAATGTTGATTCTTCCAATTCATGAGCATGGGATATTTTTCCA
>NW_007089982.1:0-311 GCF_000164805.1 Carlito syrichta
GGTGGAAGGATCGCTGGAGCCCAGTGGGTCGAGGCTGCAGTGGCCGGGAGCGGCCACTGCACTCCAATCTGGACAACGGAGTGAGACTCCAACTCAAAAAAATAAAAAAAGAAAAGATGCCGGGCTCGGTGGCTCAGCCTGTAATCCCACACCTTTGGGAGGCTGAGGTGAGTGGATTGCCCGAGCCCGTGAGTTCTAGACCTGCCTGGGCAGAGAGACCTCATCTCTACAATAAATAAAAAAAATCAGCCGGGCGTGGTAGTGCACGCCTGTAGTTCCAGCTACTAGGAAGGCTGAGGCAGAAGGATCGC
>NW_007089983.1:0-343 GCF_000164805.1 Carlito syrichta
ATTACCCTGCATTCCATTTATTTCTCTCCATTCCATTACTCTCCATTCCATTCCATTTCTATCAAATTCATTCCATTACATTCCTCTGAATTCCATTCCATTCCTCTCCATTCCAATCGATTTCTCTGAATTCAATTCCTTTCCATTCCATTCCTCTCTATTGCATTCCATTCCATTCCGTCCCTCTCCTTTAGTCTTCATTCCTCTTGACTCCTCTCCCTTTCATTCCATTGCTCTCCATTCCTCTAGATTGCATTCCATTTCTCTCCATTCATCTCCATTCCATTCCATTCCTCCCATTCCATTCCTCTCCATTCCATTCCATTCCCATCCATTACTTTAC
>NW_007089984.1:0-423 GCF_000164805.1 Carlito syrichta
ATGGGTCTCTTGAAGGCAGTATATTGTTGCCTGGTGATATTTTATCCATTTTGCCATTCTATGTCTTTTCAGTCCATTCACGTTCAGGTTAATTATTGAAATGTGAGGGTTCTTCCCTATCATAGAGTTCTTGTAGAGTTGTTCTTCCACTTGGTTTATTGTCTTTCTTTTGTTTTGGTGGTTGGTTCATGTGTATTTTATTCTTTTTCCTGTACTCTTGCAAAGAATGTTGCTCTTTTTTCCCCCTTTTCTTCTGTGTTTAGTACTTTCTTAAGTGTTTCATGTAGAGGTGGTTTGGTGCTGCATAAGTTCTTAGGAATTGGATATCTGGGAATGATTTTAATTCTCCCTCACTGATGAAGCTTCATCTGGCTGGGTAGGTTATTCTTGGTTGAAATTGTTTATCTTTTAGGACTTTGAAGA
>NW_007089985.1:0-331 GCF_000164805.1 Carlito syrichta
TCAAAACCACACTGAGATACCACCTAACTCCAGTCAGAATGGCAATTATCAACAACTCAAAAAATAACAGTTGCTGGAGAGGGTGTGGTGAAAAGCGAACAATTCTACACTGTTGGTGGAAGTGTAAAGTAGTGCAACCTCTGTGGAAAGCAGTGTGGCGATTCCTAAAAGCTCTAAATATCAACCTCATACCCTGAAGAACTCAAATCACTCTATAAAAAAGATACCTGCACAGATATGTTTATCACAGCATTGTTCACAATAGCAAGAACGTGGAAACAACCATGCTGCCCATCAAAAGAGGACTGGATTAAAAAAATGTGGTACATAT
>NW_007089986.1:0-350 GCF_000164805.1 Carlito syrichta
GATTGCCAGAGCCCAGCAGGTCAAGGCTGGGGTGGCCATGAGTGTGTCCCTGCACTCTAGCCTGGGCGACAGAGTGAGACTCTGACTCAAAAAAAATAATGCAGCCTTGCTAATATTTTATATTCAGATTGGTGCTGGAGTCAGGTGTGGTGGCTCACACTGTCATCCCAGCACTTTGGGAGGCAGAGGAGAGAGGATTGCCTGAGCTCAGGGGTTCGAGACCAGCCCACGCGACTTGGCGAGACCTCGTCTCTACAATAAGTCAAAAATTGGCTGGGTTGGTGGTGTGTGCCTGTAGTTCCAGCCACTTGGAAAGCTGAGATGGAAGGATCGCCTGAGCAGGTCGAGGC
>NW_007089987.1:0-410 GCF_000164805.1 Carlito syrichta
CTAGAGTGCAGTGGCTGCTCCCAGCCACCGCAGCCTCGACCTGCTGGGCTCCGGCAATCCATCCGCCTCAGTCTTCCAAGTAGCTGGAATGACAGGCACGCACTACCACGCCGGGCTAATTTTTTGGTTTATTGTAGAGATGAGGTCTCACCAAGTTGCCCGGGTGGGTCTCGAACCCATAGGCTCAGGCAATCCACTCACCTCGGACTCCCAAAGGTGCAGGATTACAGGCTGAGCCACCGAGCCTGGCTGGTTTATACTTGAACCGAACTTGGGGATTTCAGCCCAGGCACACCTATCCCCAGGATTTTCTGAAAACGTGTGGTCCAACAGTATCTGGGTTCTATGCTGTTTAAGGAAGGTGGAAATTGAAAGAAACCACAAATCAATACATGTGAGATTCTCATTGG
>NW_007089988.1:0-368 GCF_000164805.1 Carlito syrichta
TTCCAGCTACTTGGAAGGCTGAGGCGGAAGGATCGCTAGAGCCCAGCAGGTTGAGGCTGCAGTGTCCAGGAGCGGCCACTGCACTCCATTATGGGCAACAGAGTGAGACTCCAACTCAAAAAAAAAAAATTAGGCACAAAAGAAAAAAATCCTAAAGGCAGCAAGACAGAAAGGATAGATTACCTACTGGAAAAAAATAAAAACAAAAACAAAAACCCAGCCAGAATAGCAAAAGATCTATTGGTAGAAGCACTATAAGCAAGAAAGGACTGGAGTTCAATATTCAAAGTCCCCAAAGATAAAAAAATTTCAGCCAAGCATTTTCCACCCAGTCAAATTCATCTTTATCAGCAATGGAGAATTAAAAT
>NW_007089989.1:0-316 GCF_000164805.1 Carlito syrichta
TATCTATCTATCTATCCATCCATCCATCCATCCATCCATCCATCCATCCATCTATCTATCTATCTATCTATCTATCTATCTATCTATCTATCTATCTGAGTTGAAGTCTTACTCTGTTGCCCAGGATGGAGTGCAGTGGCATACTCACAGCCACCCCAGCATCGAACTGCTAGGCTTAGGTGATCCTTCCGTCTCAACTTTCCAAATAGCCAGAACTACAGGCGTGCGCTACCATGCCTGGCTAATTATTTTTGATTTATTGTAGAGATGAGGTCTCACCAAGTTGCCCAGGCTGGTCTTGAACCCCTGGGCTCAG
>NW_007089990.1:0-316 GCF_000164805.1 Carlito syrichta
CAACCTCATTTTTCACAAATTTTGTACACCATGCTACTCGGTGAATAAAATGTGCAATAAATACCGAAAATCCATATTATAAGATGATAATCCATATGTATTAAATTTTAATTTATAATAACGAAGAAAATAAATTTACAAATACACGCTTTTCTTAATTTTATCTGTGACTATATACAATGTAAAAATAATTTTGTTTTTGAATGCAATTATAAAATGTATGACCCAGTTTTTAAAACATTTATGTTCAAATTTACTTCATCTCACTTAAAACTTTTTGTAATTTGCACTTGAAGATATTTTATTGGTAGAAATC
>NW_007089991.1:0-304 GCF_000164805.1 Carlito syrichta
CCCTCATCTCTACAATAAATCAAAAAAATTAGCTGGGCGTGGTAGCGCACACCTGTAGTTACAGCTACTTGGAAGGCTGAGACGGAAGGATCGCCAGAGCCCAGCAGGTCGAGGCTGCGGTGGCCAGGAGCAGTCACTGGATTCCAGTCTGGGCGCCAGAGTGAGACTCCAACTCAAAAAAAAAAAAAAAAGGAAATCCCCATTCGTAGGGGGGTTTCCCTTTCTGCACCAGGAAAAGGAATATAATTGAGATTTCAGAAGCAAAACCCCAATTTCTCAACCAACTCATCTTCGACAAAGCCTC
>NW_007089992.1:0-344 GCF_000164805.1 Carlito syrichta
CGCTCCCAGCCACCGCAGCCTCGACCTGCTGCGCTCCAGCGATCCTTCTGCCTCAGCCTTTCGAGTAGCCGGAATTACAGGCATGCGCTACCACGCCCGGTTGATTTTTTTTATTTATTATAGAGATGAGGTCTCGCTGCCCAGGAGGGTCTTGAACCCGCAGGCTCAGGCAATTCACTCACCTCAGCCTCCCAAAGGCTGGGGATTACAGGTCGAGCCACGGAGCCCGGCTTATTGTAGCTTTATATTAATTGTAGCTTTATAGCCGGGCTCAGTGGCTCAGTCTGTAATCCCATGCCTTTGGGAGGCTGAGGTGAGTGGATTGCCTGAGCCCATGGGTTCGA
>NW_007089993.1:0-329 GCF_000164805.1 Carlito syrichta
AGCCTGTAATCCCGCGCCTTTGGGAGGCTGAGGTGAGTGGATGGCCTGAGCACGCGGGTTTGAGACCCGCCTGGGCAGCGAGACCTCATCTCTACAATAAATTAAAAATCAGCCGGGTGTGGTAGCACGCATCTGTAATTCCGGCTACTGGGAAGACTGAGGCAGAAGGATCGCCGGAGCCCAGCGCATCGAGGCTGCGGGAGCCGGTAGCGGCCACTGCACTCCAGTCTGGGCGAAGGAGTGAGACTCCAACTCAAAAAAAAAAAAAGATGAGATCTCACCAAGTTACCCAGGCGGGTCTCGAACCAGAGGGTTCAGGCAATCCACTC
>NW_007089994.1:0-324 GCF_000164805.1 Carlito syrichta
AAGACCCAACAAAAAAAGAGAACTACAGGCCAATATCTTTGATGAACATAGATGCTAAAATTCTTAACAAGATCCTAGTGAACCAGATTTAACAACACATCTCAAAAATCATAAATCATGACCAAATAGGCTTTATCCCTGGGATGCAAGGTTGGTTCAACATTCGTAAAACCATAAACGTAATTAAATACATCAACAGGTGTCAAAACAAAAACCATATGATTATATCAGTAGATGCAGAAAAAGCTTTTGATAAAATCCAGGACCCCTTCTTGATAAAAACCCTCGAACATCTAGGCATATGGAGAACATACCTCAAAATAG
>NW_007089995.1:0-352 GCF_000164805.1 Carlito syrichta
CGCCCCCAGCCACTGCAGCCTCGACCTGCTGGGCTCCAGCAATGCTTCCTCCTCAACCTTCCAAGTAGCCGGAACTACAGACGCACACTACCACACCTGGCTAATTTTTGATTTATTGTAGAGATGAGGTCTCGCCAATTTGCCCGGGCGGGTCTCAAACCCGCAGGCTCGTGCAATCCACTCACCTTGGCCTCCCAAAGCGCTGGGATTACAGGCTGAGCCACCGGCCCCTTCTTTTTTTGAGTTGGAAGCTCACTCTGTTTCCCAGGCTGGAGTGCAGGGGCATGCTCACGGCCACTGCAGCCTCAACCTGCTGGGCTCAGATGATTCTTCCACCTCAGCCTTCCAAGTA
>NW_007089996.1:0-379 GCF_000164805.1 Carlito syrichta
TACTTGGAAGGCTGAGGCGGAAGGATCGCCGGAGCCCAGCAGGTTAAGGCTGCGGTGGCCCGGAGCGTGCCACTGCACTCCTGTCTGGGCGACAGAGTGAGGCTCCAACTCAAAAAAAAAAAAAAGAAGTAAAAACAAAAGGGCAATGTTTGAATACTGCCTGAATTTCTATTTAAATACAATTCAAACCGGGCTCGGTGGTTCAGCCTATAATCCTGCGCTTTGAGAGGTTGAGGTGAGTGGATTGCCTGAGCCCGCGCGTTCGAGACCAGCCTGGGCAACTTGGTGAGACCTCATCTCTACAATAAATCAAAAAAATTATTAGCCGGGCGTGGTAGCGCAGGCCTGTAGTTCCAGCTACTTGGAAGGCTGAGGTGGA
>NW_007089997.1:0-320 GCF_000164805.1 Carlito syrichta
AAATCCTAAGATCATGACCCAGAAACCTGTGACCAATACTAAGGCTCTTAGATGTGACACGAGTTTGAATTATAAGTTCTCTGAAAGCTGAAATTGCAGTTTGTGGAAGAATGGGAGCAGTGAGCTTCTAAAGTGAGCTTGTGTGCATCTTGGTCTCAGAGTTTTTATGTTTGAGCTTATAGGAGCTTGATCTGGTTAGTGCTGAGTAGAGAGGGGGAGGAAATGAAGTCAATAGCTCCTGAACACATCCTAGTGGTCTTGGGGTCAACGGCCCTTCCTGATCCCTAATGCTCAGTGGGCCTCCATGGCTGGCTCCCAAC
>NW_007089998.1:0-337 GCF_000164805.1 Carlito syrichta
AGTCCACGGGTTTGAGACTAGCCTGGGCAACATGGTAAGACCTCGTCTCTACAATAAATCAAAAAGAAAATTAGCTGGATGTGGTAGTGCGCGCCTATAGTTACAGCTACCTGGAAGGCTGAGGCAGAGGTTCGCCTGAGCCCAGCAGGTTGAGGCTGCATTGGCTTGGAGCATACCACTGCACTCCAGCCTGGGTGACAGAGTGAGACTCAACTCAAATAAAAAAAAGAAAGATAATAGCATAAAATAATGGATATCATCTATGTTTTTAAGCATTTCACTATTTTTTTTTTTTTTGAGTTGGAGTCTCACTCTGTCGCCCAGACTGGAGTGCAGT
>NW_007089999.1:0-333 GCF_000164805.1 Carlito syrichta
ATAATTAACATTTGTATACCTAACCCTGAATTGTACCCCACATCTTTATAATAAAAAAAAGAAAAGAAAAAAATAAAAAGGAACATTTGTACCAACTTTTCATCATCATTAAAAACATTTTTTGAGCATCATTTTAATAGTAGCATTGTGTTCCACTCTATGGACTTACTATAATTTCCCAAATCGTTTTCCAAATATTGGACATTTTAGGTTCATTCTCATAAATTATGCTTCCCAGGACAGCTGTGGGTTTAAATATTTGATCTCGTTTTACATTATTTTCTTGGATTCTAACCCAGAAGTAGAATTCATGGATCGGCTGGGCTCAGTGGC
>NW_007090000.1:0-367 GCF_000164805.1 Carlito syrichta
ATGCTCATGGATAGGAAGAATCAACATTGTTAAAATGTCCATCTTACCAAAGGCAATCTATAGATTCAATGCTATACCCATTATGTTACCTACATCATTCTTCTCAGACCTCAGAAATGACAATACAGAAATTCATATGGAACCACAAACGACTACAAATAGCCAAAACGATCCTTAGCAAAAGAAACAAAGCAAGAGGTATCACTCTTTCAGACGTCAAACTTTATTATAAGGCTACAGTAATCAAAACAGCCTGGAATTGGTACAAGAACAGGCATATAGACCAATGGAATAGGATAGAGAATCTGGAAGCAAAGCCTAAATTTCTCAACCAACTCATCTTTGAGAAAGCTTCCAACAACAACCA
>NW_007090001.1:0-1270 GCF_000164805.1 Carlito syrichta
TTCGACTTGGAGTCTCGCTCTGTCACCCAGACTGGAGTGCAGTGGTCGCTCCTGAACATTTCATCCTCAACCTACTTGGTTCCGGCGATCATTCAGCCTCAGGCTTCCAAGTAGCTGGAACTACAGGTACCCTCTACCATGTCCAATTCATTTTTTTTTTATTGTAGAGACGAGGTCTCACCACGTTGACAGGCAGGCCTCAAACCCGCGGGCTCAGGCAATCAGCTCACCTCAGCCTCCCAAATTTCTGGGATTACAGGCTGAGCCACTGAGCCCACTAATTTTACTTTTCTTAAACCTTTGGAGCTTCTGATTTAATCATGGAAATAATGTTTCTAGAGTAATGCTGGGTGGCAGAAAGTTGTAAGCGGCTTTCATTCGATGCAGGCATATGTGTGAATAATTCTTTTGTTTTCAATTTTCTTCCTTTGAAGGATAGCTGTAAGTGGATTTTTTTATTTATATAGTGTATCTCAGGAATGCAAAACTTTGTATTTGGAGCTCGGTCTTTCACGGTTTTGGTTGCATAAATTAAATATTTATTTACCAACTTGCATAAATTAAATATTTATTTACCAACTTACATTTATTTACCAACTTACAGAGATTCTGTTTTAAATTGGCTAAAAGAAACCTGACTGCACACAGAGAGTCTGTGTGGCTGGGTGTGTGTGTCAGGTGGGGACCGGGATGTGTTTGGGTTTCACTTTGTAAAGACTGTTTTAATGTAAGTGTAGTCATTTCTAAAAGCATTGGAGTAACTAAATTATACTCAAGGAGGACATTTGTCAAAAGTGATCATCAGAGTTTGCCTGAAGGGTCCTGCTCTAGTATGTGTCTGAATTCTAGGCAAGGGTTTTAGATAATTGGACCTATTGCCCAGTGAGGAAGTGACAAAAGGCCTTTTACTTTCAATGGAGGTAATGATAGCTGGAGTGGCCAGGCCCCTTTACATCCTCTCTTCATTTCATCGTGGGATAACTTATCATTTCTCGCCTTATCTGTTATCATGTTAATCATGAAATTTCTCTTTCTGAAGATGAATGAGCATGTGATAAAATTTCTCCAATGAACTGCCTCTGGGAGAGGAAATTTGTTGTGGAGAATGTGTGAGAAGTAAGCAGTAAGTGTTAAGCAAAAGGTCAGATTGATGTTATCACTGAGGTTTTCCTGGAGTAGAGACAATTTACTCCTTGTTTGTTTGGCTATTAATCCGGAATTGTGTGTGGGTGTGCAAGTCTTCTGAAATGCATTATGCCGGCTCCTTAGA
>NW_007090002.1:0-377 GCF_000164805.1 Carlito syrichta
TCAGCCTGTAATCCCGTGCCTTGGGAGGCTGAGGTGAGTGGACTGCCTGAGCCCGAGGGTTCGAGACCCGCCTGGGCAACTTGGCGAGACCTCATCTCTACAACAGCAGGTTGAGGCTGTGGTGGTTGGGAGCGGTCACATTACTCCAGTCTGGGCAACAGAGTGAGACTCCAACTCAAAAACAAAAACAAACAAACAAAAAACAAAAGAGGGGAGAAAGAAAGAGATAAAATTCAATTAGCCCTCCCCCACTGTCCTGTTACAAAGAAAGCAAGGCTTTTCCCCCCTCCCCCACTGTCTTTCTTAAAAAAAAGCAAGTTTTTTTTTTTTTGAGTTGGAGTCTCACTCTGTTGCCCAGACTGGAGTGCAGTGGTCGC
>NW_007090003.1:0-541 GCF_000164805.1 Carlito syrichta
TGTATATTTGTAAATGGTAAGTATTTTTAAAAAATAGTCTTTAAAGATTTAAAAATTAATAGTCCAGAAAAATACTTTATTTAATGCCTGAGAAAAATATGTTCCTGAGAGGTAAACTGATGTCTGAGATCAATAACTGCATAGTGGCAGAATTTTAATCCTGGTGCAGTGACTACATTATAGTTGGTTGCTCAATTCATCTGTATAAACAAATGAAATGATAGAGAAAAGGATAACTGAAAGCAGTTGATTAAAAATAAATTTCGATATGCCTTGTGCACTTGGTGTTTGCATGATAACTTATACTTGATTTACTCTCATAAAAAATAATCTAATGATTCTTTACCAAGTTAAGCCATTTTCAGTGGTGATTGTGCACTGATGAGACAAGAATAATCAGCCTATTAGCAGGGAAAGGAGAAAAAATAACTGCTTGCACAGTAACTGTCATATAAGTGGCAAAGTCCTGGAGTCTGCAAAGGTCTGCACATTGTTATGTTGATATATCTAGAGCTACTTTTAGGTTCAGATCTCTGTAAGG
>NW_007090004.1:0-344 GCF_000164805.1 Carlito syrichta
GCCCAGCAGGTCGAGGCTGCGGTGGCCGGGTGCGGCCACTGCACTCCAGTCTGGGTGACACAGTGAGACTCCAACTCAAAAAAAAAAAAGGAAAACCCCTGGTTCTTGGAGCCTCAGCCCAAAGGGGGACAGAGGAGGGAACGATCAAAGGAGGGTCTGGCCAGTCTGGTGGCTCGTGCCTGTCACTCCAGCACTTTGGGAGGCCGAGGCAGGAGGATCGCTTGAGCCCTGGAGTTCCAGACCAGCGCGGGCCACATAATGAGACCTTGTTGCTACAAAAAAAATTTTTTTTTTTTTTTGAGTTGGTGTCTCACTCCGTCACCCAGACTGGAGTGCAGTGGCCG
>NW_007090005.1:0-329 GCF_000164805.1 Carlito syrichta
CGAGACCAGCCCGGGCAACTTGGCGAGACCTCGTCTCTACAATAAATCAAAAATTAGCCGCACGCCTGTAGTTCTGGCTACTTGAGAGGCTGAGGCGGAAGGATCGCTGGAGTCCAGCGGGTTGACGCTGAGGTGACCATGAGCATGCCACTGCACTCCAGCCTGGGCGATGGAGTGAGACTCCAACTCAAAAAAAGGAAAGAAAAGAATTCACCTCTGGGTTGGGTGCGATTCATGTCTGTAATCCTAGTGGGCTTTTTTTGTTTTCTTGTTTTTTTGGAGTCGGAGTCTCACTCTGTCGCCCAGACTGGAGGGCAGTGGCCGCTCCC
>NW_007090006.1:0-333 GCF_000164805.1 Carlito syrichta
AAGGAAATCGACTACATAATAAGAAAACTACCTACAAAAAAAAGCCCTGGTCCAGATGGCTTTCCAGCAAAATTCTACAAGACATTTAAGGAGGAGGTGATACCAATCTACTGAAAGTATTCTAGGTGATTGAAAAAGATGGAACTCTCCCCAAATCATTTTTAGAACCCAACATCACATTGATACCCAAGCCAGGAAAAGATCCAACAAAGAAAGAGAACTACAGGCCAATATCTTTGATCCTCAACAAGATCCTAGCAAACCGGATTCAACAATACATCTCAAAAATCAGCCATCATGACCAAGTAGGCTTCATTCCTGGGATGCAAGGCT
>NW_007090007.1:0-840 GCF_000164805.1 Carlito syrichta
GTAGAGATGAGGTCTCGCCAAGTTGCCCAGGCAGGTCTCGAACCCGTGGGATCAGGCAATCCACTCACATCAGCCTCCCAAGGCATGGGATTACAGGTTGAGCCACCAAGCTCAGCTGATAATGCTTTTTCATTGGGAGGTGGGGATGAGAGATGCAGCAGAGTCCACTCTTCTGTGGAGTAGGGCAAGGGGAACATTAAAGTGAGCATAGAATCCAAGTGAACTCCAGGACAAAGGCTTGGGACAGACAGAGGATGGGAGAGGAGAGAAGGAAAGCTAAATGGACAGAGTTAGAAAGAGGATTTTTCTTAATCTTACATTGGAAGAGGAGAAGCACTTCAGGGCATCAGTCATGCATGTGAGATATACTGACAGCAAGAGAAATGACATGGAAAATTTGAAAGAAGTTGGGAGTGTTATAAATTTACACTCCTTGGTGTTTTCATGAAAGACTGTAAATTGAGATTTACAGTGATTTTCAGTGATTTTGGTTGCTGGAGTACAACAGATACTAAAGTTTGGTTTGCTCAACACTTCCATTTCCAGCTCTATTACAGAAAGTTTAGCCACATAATTTATCATCCTGAGGCATTGGAGGCTAAAAGGAACCCTGTGAATGATTATGTGAGTGTTCCCAGTGTAAACCAGGACTACCGCAGGCATATCAAGACATGATTTATTTAATAAATACAATTTTAGTCAAAAATGCTTCTATAGCAGCTGGAAAGTGAGATACTCAGATCCTCTAATTCCATTGCATATAGGGTGGCCAAGTTTCATATTTCCAGTCCATGAGATGGAAGCAGAAATCCCTGAGAAGGACTTGCCTCCCTAAATAAA
>NW_007090008.1:0-481 GCF_000164805.1 Carlito syrichta
ACCCCTGCCCAGCTCTGCCCACCCACCCGAGGTGACACAGGCTGGACTGGGTACTGCCCAACCCGTCTCCCACAGCACCCGGCCTGGCCCGAACGCTGAGGCCGCAGGACCTGGCGCTGTGGGAGGGTCGGGGTCCCCACTCCTATTTATTTTGCTTAAAGAAGAAGCTCCCGCCCCGTCTCGCGCGGAAAGGCAGCCACCCGAGGGCCGCTCTGGCGGGGCCCGGGAGGGGGTCTTGGCCGCGGCAGGCAGCAGGGAAGGAAATGCGGACCCCGCAAGCCAGGAAGGGGCAGCCCCTCCCAGCGCCACAGCTTGCGCCACAGCTTTCGCCCCGCTTGGCCCCGCCCCCGCCCGGAGCCAGGCCTGTACATAGCCCGCAGATGTTGGTTTAAATAAAGAGAGGGAAGCGCCAGGGAGGCTGCGAGTGTGGCGTGGGTGTCGGCGGGGCAGGCCCAGCGGCTGCCGGGGGGGAGGGGGGGCG
>NW_007090009.1:0-330 GCF_000164805.1 Carlito syrichta
AAGGCGCGGGATTACAGGCTGAGCCACCAAGCCTGGCTTCGAGAAATACTTTTGAAGTGACACCTTCAAGCACATCTTCAATTTCCTCATTAGGATTAAATTTTCAAAAGTAGAATGGTTGGATTTAAGAGTATATTTTTGAGAACTTCTTATGAGTATTGCAATTTTTTGTTTTTTTGAGTTAGAGTCTCACTCTGTTGCCCAGGCTGGAGTGCAGTGGCCGCTCCCGGTCACCACAGGCTCGACCTGCTGGGCTCAGGCTATCCTTCTGCCTCAGCCTTCCAAGTAACTGGAACTACAGGTGCACGCTACCACGCCCAGCTAATTTTT
>NW_007090010.1:0-478 GCF_000164805.1 Carlito syrichta
ACTGGCTATCCAGGTGGCTAGAGAGCTAAAGATTAAAGAGGTAGGCAGTTGGCCAACCAGTTTTCTAAAATAGATAGCTTAACTAGTTATCCAGCTGGCAATCCAGCGGGATATGGACGTATCTATCCAGTTAAGTGAGCTGGTTAGCCACCCGTCTATCTAGTGATGTCAACTAGTTAATTCGGCTGGCTAGCCAGCTGGCTAAATAGTTAAGTCAGCTAGTTGAGTGTGCTGGCTAGTCAGCTGGCTAGCTGGTTAAGTCAGCTAGTTAGTTCAAGTGGCTAGCCAACTGGTTTGTTAAGTAGCTAGCTAGTTAAGTCAGCTGGCTAGCCAGTTGTTCTGCTAGTTGTCTGCAAGCTAAGTGAGCTGATAGCCAGCTGGCTAGCTAGGTGTATAGCTAGTTAATCCATCTGGCTAGTCGGATGGCTATCTCGTTAATTCAGCTAGTTAAGACCACTGGTTAGCCAGCTGGCTAGCC
>NW_007090011.1:0-336 GCF_000164805.1 Carlito syrichta
GGAACTACAGGCATGCGCTACCACACCCGGCTAATTTTTTGATTTATTGTGGAGATGAGGTCTCACCAAGTTGCCCAGGCGGGTCTCAAACCCTGCTGTTATTATTATCACTGGCATGGCTTCTAGATTGAGTTCTCCTTGGGGACAGGGACCTTGTCTTTTTGAGGCTGCCTCCCCAGCACCAACTCGTAAGTCTCCGAAGAATCTATTCCGTGTTTTGATGGACACTCTTGAGTCCAGTCAAGATGGTCAGGCTGCACCCTCCATTGTAAGAGGAAAATCAGCTGGGCGTGGTAGCGCGCGCCTGTAGTTCCAGCTACTTGGAAGGCTGAGGCG
>NW_007090012.1:0-343 GCF_000164805.1 Carlito syrichta
GGCTCAGGCAATCCACTCACCTCAGCCTCCCAAAGGCACGGGATTACAGGCTGAGCCACCGAGCCCGGCTAAAAAAAGGAACTTATTTAATAGTGGCTGTCAGCTCTTGAGGGGCCTCCAAGTCAGAGAGTGGGAGTAGGGTTCTTAAAACACAGACTTGGCCGGGTGTGGTGGCTCAAGCCTGTAATCCCAGCACTTTGGGAGGCCAAGGTGAAAGGATTGCCTGAGCCTACAGGTTCAAGACCAGCCTGGGCAACTTGGTGAGACCTCGTCTCTACAATAACTTAAAAACTGCCGGGCTCAGTGGCTCAGCCTGTAATCCCACGCCTTTGAGAGGCTGAGG
>NW_007090013.1:0-322 GCF_000164805.1 Carlito syrichta
GGTAAGGATCCAACAAAAAAAGAGAACTACAGGCCAATATCCCTTATGAACATAGATGCAAAAATCCTCAACAAGATTCTAGCAAATTGGATCCTAAACACATCTCAAAAATCATCTACCATGACCAAGTAGGCTTCATCCCAGGATGCAGGATTGGTTCAACATTCTCAAGACCATAAATTTTATAATTAAATACATCAACAGATGTAAAAACAAGATTATATTATTAGATGCAGAGAAAGCGTTTGATAAAATCCAGCATTCCTTCTTGATAAAAACCCTCAAACACCTAGGTATAGAAGAAACATACCTCAAAATAGTA
>NW_007090014.1:0-356 GCF_000164805.1 Carlito syrichta
CAGGTGCGCGCTACCACGCCCGGCTAATTTTTTGACTTATTGTAGAGATGAGGTCTGGTCAAGTTGCCCAGGCGGGTATCGAACCCGCGGGCTCAGGCAATCCACTCACCCCGGCTTCTCAAAGGCGCGGGATTACAGGCTGAGCCACCGAGCCCGGCTTCTTGCTCACTTTAAATTTTCTTTTTCCAGCTGGGCTCAGTGGCTCAGCCCGTAATCCCGCGCCTTTGGGAAGCCGGGGTGAGTGGATTGCCTGGGTCCGCGGGTTCGATACCCGCCTGGGCAACTTGGCCAGACCTCATCTCTACAATAAGTCAAAAAATTAGCCGGGCGTGGTAGCGCGCACCTGTAGTTCCAGC
>NW_007090015.1:0-443 GCF_000164805.1 Carlito syrichta
AACGCGGGTGGCGGCCGGCGCGCATGCCCGGGAGCGTGGCGACAGGGACAGGACACTCACCGCGATGGTCTTCTCCTTGATGCCACCCACAGGCAGGATCTTGCCCGTGAGGGAGACCTCGCCGGTCATGGCCAGGTTCTGGCGCACGGGCCTGTCCGTGGCCAGGGACAGCAGGGCCGTGACGATGGTGCAGCCGGCGCTGGGGCCGTCCTTGGGGGTGGCGCCCTGTGTGTGGGGAGAGGCGGGTGAGCGGGCGCGGCGGCGGCGGCGGCGGCGGGCGGGCCGGGGCGGGCCGGGGCTCACCTCGGGCACGTGCAGGTGGATGTGGGAGGCCACCAGGTAGTCGTTGTCGGGCTCGTGCTGCATCAGGAAGGCCCTGGCGAAGGTGTAGGCGATGCGGGCGCTCTCCTTCATCACCTCCCCCAGCTGGCCCGTCACCTCCA
>NW_007090016.1:0-321 GCF_000164805.1 Carlito syrichta
TATCCACTCCTCTTGAGTCCATTCCTCGAAATTCCATTCTATACCATTCCTTTCCATTCCATTTCTCTTCATTCCATGCCATTACTCTCCTTTCCAATCCATTTCTTCCTCCTTATTCAATTTTACTCCATTTCTTTCCTTTCAATTCCTCTCCATTTCATTCCATTCCATTGCCCTCCATTACATTACATTCAACCATTCCATTTTATTCCATTGCATTCCACTCCATTCCATTCCATTTCTCTCCATTCCATTCTTACCCTCTCTAATCAATTCCTCTCCATTCCAATCCTCTCCATTCTATTGCATTCCATTCCTCTC
>NW_007090017.1:0-611 GCF_000164805.1 Carlito syrichta
CAATATACTGCCTTCAAGAGACCCATCTCACTAGAAAGGACACACACAGACTCAAAGTAAGAGGATAGGAAACAAATTTTCAGGCGAATTGAACACAAAAGAAAGGAGGAGTTGTGATCCTAATTTCAGACAAAATGCCTTTTAAGCTATCAAAAGTTAAAAAAGATACAGAGGGCCACTGCATAATGATAAAAGGTTCACTCCATCAACAAGAAATATCTATCCTAAACATATATGCACCCAACATAGGTGCACCAACTTTCATAAAGCTACTTCTAGGAAAACTAAAGAAAGACATTGATTCTAACACCATAATAACTGGGGACTTTAATACACCACTCACAACCTTAGACAGATCATCAGGACAAAAAATCAGCAAGGAGATCCGGAACCTCAATGAGACTCTGGACCAAATGGACTTAATTGATACCTATAGAACACTCCATCCAAAGACCACAGAATACACATTCTACTCATCACCACATGGAACATATTCTAAGATCGACCACATAATTGGACACAAATCAAGTATAAGCAAAGTTAAAAGGACTGAAATTCTGCCATGCACCTTTTCGGACCACAGTGGAATAAAAATAAACATGACACCAACA
>NW_007090018.1:0-372 GCF_000164805.1 Carlito syrichta
CTCAACCAACTCATCTTCGACAAAGCCTCCACCACCTACCACTGGGGAGAGGAGAACCTACTCAGTAAATGGTGCTGGGAAAACTGGATGATCACATGCAGAAGATTGAAACAGGACCCTTATTTACTCCATACGCAAAAATTAAATGGATTAGAGACCTAAATGTAAAACCTCAAACCATCAGAACCTTAGAAAATGAAGGACGTACCCTCATGGAAATTGGAATGGCATCCAACTCCTGAACAAAACCTGAAACCCACAGGCCAAAAGAGATAAGATAGACATATGGGACCTCATTAAACTGACAAGTTTCTGCAAAGCCAAAGAAACCATCAAGAGAGCAGGGAGACAGCCTACAGACTGGGAAAAAGT
>NW_007090019.1:0-307 GCF_000164805.1 Carlito syrichta
TTTGAGTTCCTTGTAGATCCAAGATGTTAGGCCTTTGTCAGACATGGAGTTGGCAAATACATTTTCCCAGTCTGTGGGCTGTCTCCTTGCTCTCTTGATGGTGTCTTTGGCTTTGCAGTTTAATGAGGTCCCACTTCTCTATCTTATCTCTTATGGCCTGTGCGTTTTGGGTACTGCTCAGGAATTGGATGCCAGTTCCAATTTCCATAAGGATGTGTACTGCATTTTCTAAGGTTCTTATGGTTTGAGGTTTTACATTTAGGTCTCTGATCCATTTAGAGTTAATTTTTGTGAATGGGGATAGATA
>NW_007090020.1:0-329 GCF_000164805.1 Carlito syrichta
ATTGCCTGAGTCCAGGGGCTTGAGACCAGCCTGGACAACTTGGTGAGACCTCATCTCTACAATAAACCGAAAAATTAGCCGGGCGTAGTGGTGCGTGCCTGGGTTTCCAGCTACTTAGAAGGCTGAGGCGGAGGGATTGCCTGAGCCCAGCAAGTTGAGACTGCGGTAGCCGAGAGCGTGCCACTGCCGTCCAGCCTGGGTGACAGAGGGAGACTCCGATTAAAAAAAATATATATTTTAATTTTTTTTTTTTTGAGTTGGAGTCTCATTCTGTCACCCAGGCTGGAGGGCAGTGGCACGCTCCTGGCCACCGCAGCCTCGACCTGCTG
>NW_007090021.1:0-402 GCF_000164805.1 Carlito syrichta
CCCAGCAGGTCGAGGCTGTGGTGGCTGGGAGCAGCCACTGTACTCCAGTCTGGGCAACAGAGTGAGACTCCAACTGAAAAAAAAAAAAGACAGAGGTGCCGATTCCTCAGCCCTGGGGCAGCAGGCCTGAACCGCCCCTTCCTCTGGCCGTCCATGGCACAGCGATGCTGCTCTCTGCCCCAGCATGCTCTGAGTCACACTGGCCAAGCACTTGTGTTTCCCTCGGTCTCCTCGGCTTGAGTTTGGGTTCTCTGGCCAGGCCTTGCCCCCTCCCGGGAGCCAGCCCAGCCCTGTCCCTGAATATGCATTGCCACATTCCAGGGAGGCTGGAAATGGCCTGCTACCCGGGGGCAGCCAGCAAGGCCAGGCCCCATCGTGTATGTGGCGGCGGGGGGGGGGGGG
>NW_007090022.1:0-362 GCF_000164805.1 Carlito syrichta
TGCGGGTCAGAAACGTCCCGGCCCGAGTCCTGACGCGAGGCCGCACCTCCGGCCTTCTGGCGCCTGGCCCCTGAGCTCTAGAACCAGGGTCGGCCGACCGCGGCAGTGGCCCAGTGACGGTTTCGGGATAAGCCGTGGGTCAGAATCGAGTTCATGCTTTTCCGTGGGAAGCCAAAGCACGAAACAGCGAGCCGGGTATGCGGCAGAGAAGTCCGCCGACGGCTGGTCGAGGGCCTTGGCATGACGACTTTCGGCCGCACGGAGCCCTCGGGGCACCAGGTCCGCGTCTTTCTCGAGAGCTGCCCCGCTCTCCTGTCCTTGCCTCGTCTGGCTTGAGCCCCGGCCTCTCCCGGCGCCCGCAC
>NW_007090023.1:0-323 GCF_000164805.1 Carlito syrichta
AGAAAAAGGAATGCTTCTACACTGCTGGTGGGAATGCAAACTAGTGCAACCTCTTTGGAAGACAGTGTGGCGGTATCTGAAAGAAGTAGAAATTGACCTTCCATATGACCCAGCAATTTCCCTATTGGGAATATACCAGGAGGAACTCAAATCATTCTACAAAAAAGATACCTGCACATGTATTTTTGTTGCAGCTGTATTCACAATAGCAAAAACATGGAACCAACTGTGTTGCCCATCGAAGCTGGACTGAATTTTAAAAATGTGGTACATATACACAATGGAATATTATGCACCCATAAAGAAGGACAAACATATGGACT
>NW_007090024.1:0-325 GCF_000164805.1 Carlito syrichta
GAAGCTCAAAAAGACAGAACAAAACCTTCAAGAGATGAGCAATTACTTCAAGAGACCAAATTTAAGAGTAACTGGACTTCCTGAAACAGAAAGAGAAACAGAGGTCACCTTGGAACAAACAGTCCATGAGATTATTGAAGAAAACTTCCCTTATCTCTTCAGTAATGTGAAAATTCAAACACAAGAGATTCAGCAAACCACTTCAAGACAACAAATGAGAAGACCAACTCCCAGATACTTAATAATTCACCTAAACAAAGTAGGTATAAAAGAAAAAAATCCTAAAGGCAGCAAGAGAAAAAGTCCAGATCACCTACCATGGAAG
>NW_007090025.1:0-332 GCF_000164805.1 Carlito syrichta
CAAGATCTGAAACCTCAATGTGACTCTTGATCAAATGGACTTAATTGATACCTACAGAACACTCCATCCAAAGACCACAGAATACACATTTGTCTCATCACCACATGGAACATACTCTATGATCGACCACATACTTGGCCGTAAATCAAGCATAAGCAAATTTAAAAGGACGAAAATTTTACCATGCACCTTCTCCGACCACAGTGGAATAAAAATAAGCATTAATACCAACAACATCCCCCAAAACCCACAAAAACATGGACACTAAACAGCATGATGCTAAACAACTCCTGGGTCAATGATGAAATCAAAACAGAGATTAAAAGATACCT
>NW_007090026.1:0-316 GCF_000164805.1 Carlito syrichta
GGCTCAGGCAATCCTCTCCCCTCGGCCTCCCAAAGTGCTGGGATGACAGGCTGAGCCACTGAGCCCAGCCTGTGAATGCTCTTAATGCCACTGAATGGTACACTTAAAAATGGTTACAACTGGGCCAGGTGTGGTGGCTCTCGCCTATAATCCCAGCATTTTGGGAGACAGAGGCGAGAGGACTGCCTGAGCCCTGGGTTTGAGACTAGCCTAGGCAACTTGGAAAGACCTCATCGCTACAATAAATCAAAAAATTAGCTGGGCATGGTGGCACATGCCTGTAGTTCCAGCTACTTGGAAGGCTGAAGCAGAAGGA
>NW_007090027.1:0-336 GCF_000164805.1 Carlito syrichta
CTGGGTGACAGAGTGAGACTCCTACTAAAAAAAAAAAAAAGAAAAAAATTAAATTAATAAATAAACAAATAAATAAAATAAAATAAATTCCTGTAGCCGGGCTTGGTGGCTCAGCCTGTAATCCCGCACTTTGGGAGGCTGAGGTGAGTGGATTGCCTGAGCCCACGGTTTCGAGACCCACCCGGGCAGCTGCGAGACCTCATCTCTACAATAAAAATAAAAGAATTAGTCCGGCGTGGTAGCACGTGCCTGTAGTTCCAGCTACTTGGAAGGCTAAGGTGGAAGGATCGCCGGAGCCCAGCCGGTTGAGGCTGCGGTGGCCGGGAGCAGCCACTG
>NW_007090028.1:0-330 GCF_000164805.1 Carlito syrichta
TGGCCACTGCACTTCAGTCTGGGTGACAGAGTGAGACTCCAATTAAAAAAAAAAAAAAATTATCCATGTATTCTGTCTCTCTCTCTCCTCTCTCTCTGATTTAATTTGGATAGTTTATATTGCTATATCTTCATGTTTACTTCATCTTTCTTTCTTTCTTCTGAGGTGTCTACTCTAATGCTAATCCCATGTAGTAAAATTTTAATTTCACATATTGTATTATTTATTTATTTATTTATTTATTTTTATTTTATTATTATTATTTTTTTTTTTGAGTTGGAGTCTCACTCTGTCACCCAGACTGGAGTGCAGTGGCCGCTCCTGGCTACC
>NW_007090029.1:0-324 GCF_000164805.1 Carlito syrichta
GAGAATTTTAGCATCTATGTTCATCAAAGATATTGGCCTGTAGTTCTCTTTCATTGTTGGGTCTTTACCTGACTTGGGCATCAATGTGATGCTGGCTTCGTAAAATGATTTGGGGAGAGTTCCGTCTTTCTCAATCACCTGGAATACCTTCAGTAGGATTGGGATCAGCCCCTCCTTAAATGTCTTGTAGAATTCTGCTGGAAAGCCATCTGGCCCAGGGCTATTTTTTTTTATAGGTAGTTTTCTTATTATGTAGTCAATTTCCTTGATTGTTATTGGTCTATTTAGGGTCTCAATTTCTTCTTTTTTCAACCTAGGCAGGTT
>NW_007090030.1:0-320 GCF_000164805.1 Carlito syrichta
AAAAATTAGAAATCACTGAATGTCAAAAAACAGTATAAAAGTAAAGCAAAAAGTAGGACATACCATTGACAACACATGACAAAAGATAAATATTAATATATAAAGAGAGTCATCATAAACCAATAAGAAAAAAGTAGCACTTCTCTAGAAAAATGAGTAAAGATCATGAATAAGCAATTCACAAAAGAAGAAGTAAAAATATGATTAAAAAAATGATCAGTCTTATTAGTACTCAAAAAATTCATATTGAAGGCCAGGTACAGTGGCTCACACCTATAATCCCAGCACTTTGGGAGGCTAAGGTGAGAGGATTGCCTGAG
>NW_007090031.1:0-401 GCF_000164805.1 Carlito syrichta
ACAGGCGCGTGCTACCATGCCTGGCTAATTTTTTTGATTTTATTGTAGAGATGAGGTCTCCCCAAGTTGCTCAGGCGTGTCTCGAACCCGCGGGCTCATGCAGTTCACTCACCTCAGCCTCCCAAAGGCGCGGGATTACAGGCTGAGCCACCGAACCCAGCTTAATTTTTGATTTATTGTAGAGATGAGGGCTCACCAAGTTGCCCGGGTGGGTCTCGAACCCGCAGGCTCAGGCAATCCACTCACTTCGAACCTCCCAAAGTGCTGGGATTACAGACTGAGCCGCCTGGCCAAGATTTATTTTTGTTTGTTTGATTTTTTTGAGTTGGAGTCTCACTCTGTCACCCCGACTGGAGTCCAGTGGCCGCTCCCGGCCACTGCAGCCTCAGCCTGCTGGGCTC
>NW_007090032.1:0-329 GCF_000164805.1 Carlito syrichta
CTGCCCTTCCTTCCCAGATAAAGGCGAAGGGACTCACAGAACAGATTACAAGAAACAAGAGTAGTAGGGAAGGCAGGAATTGGACTTGTAGGAGGAATAGGAGAGGACAGAGGAAGTGAAAATTCTTCTTTTGTTTACATTTTTCTCTGGTCTATTCCTTTGATTCAACAGGATTCATGCCACCCATCTCAGTCTTTAGATTAGCCAGACTGGTCTTTCCTCTCTACAGCCTGAACAGGTCCTTTTATGCCCTGTCTGTTCCTTCCAAGTCCCTTTAAGGGATCGCATCCTATTTGTAGCATTTGCACTGACACCTTGTCATCTGGACT
>NW_007090033.1:0-918 GCF_000164805.1 Carlito syrichta
TTAAGTCCTGTGGGTTTCGAGTTGTACAGGAATTGGATGCCAGTTCCAATTTTCCATGAGAGTATTTCCTTCCTTTTCTAAGGTTCTTATGGTTTGAGGTTTTACATTTAGGGTCTGATCCATTTGGAGTTAACCTTTGTGCATGGGGATAGATAGGGGTCCTGTTTCAAACTTCTGCATGTGATCAACCAATTTTCCCAGCATCATTTACTGAATAGGTTCTCCTCTCCCCATTGGTAGGTGGTGGGGGATTTGTCGAAGATGAGTTGGTTGAGAAATTGAGCTTTTGCTTCTGGAATCTCAATTCTGTTCCATTGATCTATAAGCCTGTTCCTGTACCAATACCAAGCTGTTTTGATGATTGTAGCTTTATAGTAAAGTTTGAAGTCTGGTATTGTGATACCACCTGCTTTGTTTTTTTTGCTGAGGATTGTTCTGGCTATTCTTGGACGTTTGTGTTTCCACATGAATTCCTGTGTTTTTTTTCTAGGTCTAAGAAGAAAGTTGTTGGTAATTTAATGGGTATTGCATTGAATTTGTAGATTGCCTTAGGTAAGATGAACATCTTCACAATGTTGATTCTTCCGCTCCATGAGCATGGGATATTTTTCCACTTGTTTGTGTCAACTTTGATTTCTTTAAGCAGTGTTTTGTAATTTTCATTGTAAAGGTCTTTCACGTCTCTGGTTAGGAAGATGCCAAGGTATCTCATTATTTTGTGGCTATTGTGAATGGAACTGTGTTTTCTATTTGGGTTACTGTTTGTTTATTGTTGGTGTAGAGAAATGCGATTGTCTTTTGTACATTTATTTTGTATCCTGATACTTTGCCAAAGACTTTTATCAATGTAAGGAGGCAATTGACAGATTCTCTTGGGTTTTCAAGGTACACCATCATATCATCTGCATAGAGAGATAA
>NW_007090034.1:0-381 GCF_000164805.1 Carlito syrichta
GAGGCGGAAGGATCGCCGGAGCCCAGCAGGTCGAGGCTGCAGAGGCCGGGAGCGGCCACTAGCACTCCAGTCTGGGCGACAGAGTGAGACTCCAACTCAAAAGAAGAAAAAAAAAAAAAGAAATGAGTAAACAAAGCTGGGAGCAGTGGCTCATGTCTGTCATTCTAGCGCTTTGGGAGGCCAAGGTGGGAGGATTGCTTGAGCCCAGGAGTTCGAGACCAGCTGGGCAACATAGCGAGACTTCATCTCCACAAAAAAAAAAAAAATCAAGCCAGGCTCGGTGGCTCAGCCTGTAATCCTGCGCTTTGGGAGGCCGAGGAAAGTGGACTGCCTGAGCCCATGGGTTTGAGACCTGCCTGGGCAACTTGGCGAGACCTCATC
>NW_007090035.1:0-327 GCF_000164805.1 Carlito syrichta
AAAGAAGACTGTTATTTGAAAAAACTGCTTCACTCTACTGATCTGAGTCTCCTTGGTTTTTTGTTGTTGTTGTTTTGAGTTGGAGTCTCACTGTCACCCAGATTGGAATGCAGTGGCATGCTCCCGGCCACCGCAGCCTCGACCTGCTGGGCTCCAGCGATCCTTACGCCCCAGCCTTCCAAGTAGCCGGAACTACAGGTGTGTGCTACCACGCCCAGCTATTTTTTTTTTAATTTATTGTAGAGATGAGGTCTCACCAAGTTGCCCGGGTGGGTCTCAAACCCATGGGCTCAGGCAATCCACTTGCCTCAGCCTCCCAAAGTGCTG
>NW_007090036.1:0-1122 GCF_000164805.1 Carlito syrichta
TTAAGGCATCATTATCTTATATTTCTAATCTGATATATTAGCAAATTGTATTGACTTGTTCTTCAAAACTCACTCGCATGCATCCACCTCTCCCTACCCTACAACTGCCATTTCAGTACACATTTTGCGGAGACTTTATCTAGCATATGAGAGATCTGATTCCATTCTTGTGACCATCAGTACATTTGTCACACATGAGCCAGAATGATAATACTCAACATATGCCAGATCACATATCACATATTTTGTAACACTCCTATAAATTTTTCTTATATCCATGGAAGTTCCATAAATTTTATTTTTTCCCATTCCAATGACTTAGTGAGCACTCAGTGTTCTACTCATGTTCTTATACTTCTTTTATCAACATAACTAAACACAACCATTATTTTTTCTAGTTCTATTCCTGACATAAATAACAAGTTTTATTAAAATAGCAAAATTTTTAAATTAAACTTTGTTATGGATGAATTTGAAAATCAGCATTAGTTGCAGGCAGTGATTTCTACTAAAAACACTTGATAATAACTATTGTCTATCAAAGCATGCAGAAAAGTATTATTTGGTGCATAAAAATTATATTAGTTGTATAAATTAGGGCTAAGATAAAGGCTATAACTGATTTGAACAATTTGGAAATTTTCATTACTTTCTCTGAGTTATCACATCTCATAAACTTCTGCTATTTTGTATTACTCAGTATGAAATTTCAGCTAACAGAAACAAGGATGAATAGTTTGGCAAGGTACAAGAGCAACATCAATCATCACAGCGCTATGTCATTATATAACACTCCACCCTAAACTTAATTTTGATTGGAACTTAAAATACTGATTTTGCTATTCTTAACAATTCTAACCCATTTTCTTGATCAAATTTTCTTTGAATAGTTGTATGTTTTGTGGGAAGCCTAAATCAACATTTTGTGGTAGAATGGTGGAGAAATTAATGTTGGAAGTCATTATTATCTATGGGAAATTCACAGGTGTCATTTTAACAGTATTATTTCAGAAACAAATAATTTGATCTAATATGCTAGATATAGGAGAAGTGATTATATTTACATTGATCAGGATGAGATTAGGTTAAGCTTTTCTTACACACTGCCAAAGCAAGAGATTG
>NW_007090037.1:0-434 GCF_000164805.1 Carlito syrichta
CCACTGTAGCCTCGACCTGCCGGGCTCCGGCGATCCTTCCGCCTCAGCCTTCCAAGGAGCTGGAACTACAGGCGCGCGCTACCATGCCCGGCTGATTTTTGATTTATTGTAGAGACGGGGTCTCGCCAAGTTGCCCAGGCGGGTCACAAACCCACCGGCTCCGACAATCCACTCACCTCAGCCTCCCAAAGCGCTGGGATGACAGGCTGAGCCACCGAGCCTGGCTGTTTTTCTTTCTTTGTAGAGATGGGTCATGCTATGGGGTCCAGTTTGGACTCAAACTCCTGGCCTCAGGCAATCCTCCTACCTTGGCCTCCTAAAGTGCTGGGATGAGTGGGGTGAGCCACCACACCTAGGTTTGTTTTTTGAGTCGGAGTCTCACTGCCGCCCAGACTGGAGGGCAGCGGCCGCTCCCGGCCCCCCCAGCCTCGACC
>NW_007090038.1:0-336 GCF_000164805.1 Carlito syrichta
ACCACATACTTGGCCATAAGTCAAGCATAAGCAAATTTAAAAGGACCGAAATTTTACCATGCACCTTCTCGGACCACAGTGGAATAAATATAAACATTAACACCAACAAGGTCCCCCCAAAACCCACAAAGACTTGGACACTAAGCAGCATGATTCTAAACAACTCCTGGGTCAATGATGAAATCAAAACAGATCAAAAGATACCTGGAAACAAATAAAAAGGAAGAAACTTCTTACCAATATCTACAGGATGTCATGAAATTTGTAGTAAGAGGAGAATTTATATCCCTACAAATGCATATGAAGAAAATGGAAGGATCACAAATTAACAGCCTA
>NW_007090039.1:0-504 GCF_000164805.1 Carlito syrichta
AGGGAGGGGCATACCTCATCCACAAGGGTACCTGCATGATCAATGTTTGTATACCTAACCTTGAATTATACCCCACATCTTTATAATAAATAAATACATTTTAAAATTAAAAAGAAATTAGCCAGGTGCAGTAGCTCACATCTATAGTCTCAGCTACTTGGGAGGCTGAGACAGAAGGGTCACCTGAGCCCAGGAGGTCAAGGCCGCGGTCCACTGTGATGGTGCTACTTTACTCCAGCCTGGACGGCATAGTGAGACCTCGACTCAGAAAATAGCTATCTTTCCTCCTGGCTTGCCTTGGGCTGTCTTCCTGGCTAGCGGGTGTTCTTCCTTCTAGTCATCAATAGTGTGGATTTGAGAAATGGACTCTGCTCCCTTTCTTTCTTTAAGGCCACATTTCTCCTGCATGGCAGAAATTGACTTTGCAGAGGGTCTGTCCCAAATCTGGCATGGAGACCGAAGACCTGGGATTCCTCTTGGAACACCGGCGTCCTCACTTCGCCA
>NW_007090040.1:0-303 GCF_000164805.1 Carlito syrichta
TGCTTTTGAAGAACATTAACCAAGCATAGGGAACAGTCAGAAAATTCTGGGATTGTCTTTCCTCATGCTTGGGAAAATGCCTGGTGGGTGGGGGATGCCCCTCATCCACCTGGCTTTGTGTTCATATAATAGTCTTGTGATTTCATTGGGATCATCCTTCTTCATGCTTGAGGAAACACCTGGTGGGTGGGGGTTGCCCCTCATTCACCTGGCTTTGTGTTCACATGAAAGTCTTGTGATTTGACCTGTGAAAATTTGGGATAAAAGACTTACGGTTTGTCCCATTAAATGGCTTCTGCACTA
>NW_007090041.1:0-318 GCF_000164805.1 Carlito syrichta
GGCTGCTGCGAAATTCATGATTTTGTTCTTTTTCATGGCTGCATAGTATTCCATCATGTATATGTACCACATTTTTTAACCCAGTACTCTTTTGATGGACAGCATGGTTGCTTTCAGGTTCTTGCTATTGTGAACAATGCTGCAATAAACATACGTGTGTAGATATCTTTTTGATAGAGTAATTTTGGTGTTTCAGGGTATATTTCCAGTAGGGGGATTACGGAGGCATATGGGAGGTTGATATTTAGAGCTTTTAGGAATCACCACACTGCTTTCCACAGAGGTTGCACTAGTTTGCGCTCCCACCAACAGTGTAGA
>NW_007090042.1:0-303 GCF_000164805.1 Carlito syrichta
GGAAGGAAGGAAGGAAGGAAGGAAGGAAGGAAGGAAGGAAGGAAGGAAGGAAGGAAGGAAGAAAGAAACAGCAGCTATGGACAGCAGTTAGGGTAAGTGAGACTATGTCTAATGTGAATGTAAGGCTTTCACATCTCTGTCCTGAGGGGTCAATATCCATAGTCACACAAGAAAAACAAAATTGTATCTGTGAATATACACCAATCTTGACGTTTTTTCATACTGGCTATAATCAAGTTATTGAAGAACTCATTTTAGTGATCTCTTTTATACCACGTTTTCTTGGTTTCTTTTAAATAAAAA
>NW_007090043.1:0-309 GCF_000164805.1 Carlito syrichta
GAAAAGATAAACAAGATTGATGGTCCCCTAGCTAGACTGACCAAGAAAAAGCCCAAATAAACACAATCAGAAATGCAAAAGTTCAAGTCACAACTGACCTCGAAGAAATACAAAAGATTATCCGAGACCACTATATACACTTATATGGAAACAAACTTAAAAATCTAAAGGAAACGGAGGACTTTCTGACATCACACAATCTCCCCAAGTTGAAACAAGTGGAAATTGAGACCCTAAACAGATCAAAAACAATCCAGGAAATTGACTATGTCATAAGAAAATTACCTACAAAAAAAAAAAAAAAAAAAA
>NW_007090044.1:0-310 GCF_000164805.1 Carlito syrichta
TGAGAATTACAAAACACTGCTCAAAGAAATTCAAGAAGACACAAACAAATGGAAAAATATTCCATGCTCATGGATAGGACGAACCAACATTGTTAAGATGTCCATCCCACCGAAGGCAATCTACAGATTCAACACAATACCCATTAAATTACCAACATCATTCTTCTCAGACCTGGAAATGACAATACAGAGATTTATACGGAAACATAAATGACCATGAATAACCAAAACAATCTTTAGCAAAAGAAACAAAACAGGAGGTATCACACTTCCAGACTTCAAACTTTACTATAAGGCTACAGTAATCAAA
>NW_007090045.1:0-438 GCF_000164805.1 Carlito syrichta
AACTTGGTGAGACCTTGTCTCTACAATAAATCAAAAAATTAGCCAGGTGTGGTGGCACGTGCCTGTAGTTCTAGCTACTTGGAAGGCTGAGACGGAAGGATCACCTGAGCCCAGCAGGTCGAGGATGTGGTGGCCATAAGTGTGCCACTGCACTCCAGCCTGGGCGACAGAGTGAGACTCCGACTCAAAAAAAAAAAAAGATTCAGTCGAATTCTGTGTCTGAAGGCAAGAGAAGATGTGCGTGCCCCAGCTCACAGACAGGCAGAAAGTGAATTCTCCCTTATTCCACCATTTTGTTCTACTCAGGCCTTTAACAGATTGGAGAAGGCACACCCACATTGGGGACAGCTATCTGCTTTATCCAGTCTGCTGATTCAAATATTAATCTCATCCAGAAACACTCTCACATCCAGACACACCCAGAATGACATTTAACCA
>NW_007090046.1:0-340 GCF_000164805.1 Carlito syrichta
CCGCAGCCTCGACCTGCTGGACTCCGGTGATCCTTTCGCCTCAACTTTCCAAGTAGCCGGAACTACAGGCACGCACTACCACACCTGGCTAATTTTTTGATTTATTGTAGAGATGAGGTCTCGCCTGCCCAGGTGAGTTTCAAACCCGCAGCCTCAGGCAATCCACTCACCTCAGCCTCCCAAAGGCGTGGGATTACAGGCTGAGCCACCGAGCCTGGCTCATTTTTTTCAAATGAGGACTGGTAGAGCGTCCATGTCAGCACTGGTCTCGGGAGTCCAGTTGCTGGGTGTAATCCTGACTTGCCTCTTACTCTTTTCTTTGCTCCTTTTCTGCCATCTC
>NW_007090047.1:0-329 GCF_000164805.1 Carlito syrichta
GACAGAGTGAGACTCCAAATCAAAAAAAAAAAAAAAAGTCAAAGAGCCAGGCACAGTGGCTCACACCTGTAATCCTAGCACTTTGGGAGGCAGGGGCAAGAGGATTGCCTGAGCCCACAGGTTCAAGACCAGCCTGGGCAACATGGTGAGACCTCTACAAAAAAATTAAAAAACTAGCCAGGTGTGGTGGTGCATACCTGTAGTTCCAGCTGCTTGAAAGACTGAGGCAGACGGATCACCTGAGCCCAGCAGATCAAGGCTGCTGTGGCCATGAACGTGCCACTGCACTCCAGCTTGGGCAACAGAGTGAGACTCTGACTCAAAAAAAA
>NW_007090048.1:0-614 GCF_000164805.1 Carlito syrichta
CACACACCCTCACACACACTCACATCTTACACTCTCACAACATGCAATACTCATACTCATACACATTCACACATCACACTCTTACACACACACATTCACACACACACTCACACATGCTCACATTCACACTCATGCACACAGATATACTCACACATACCCACCACACTCACACACATATACACTCAACACATCACACACTCACACACATAGATACACACACACACAGACACACATACAACTGAAACCAAAGTTGCAGGAAGCCGGGCTCGGGGGCTCAGCCTGTAATCCCGCACCTTTGGGAGGCTGAGGTGATTGAATTGCCTGAGCCCGTGGGTTCGAGACCTGCCTGGGCAGCGAGACCTCATCTCTACAATAAATCAAAAAATCAGCTGGGCATGGTAGCGCAAGCCTGTAATTCTGGCTACTTGAAAGGCTAAGGCGGAAGGATCACCGGAGCCCAGCAGGTCGAGGCTGCTGTAGCTGGGAGCGGCTACTGCACTCCAGTCTGGGCGACAGAGTGAGACTCCGACTCAAAAAAACCAAAAACAAAAAACCAAAAAAACCAAAGTTGCAGGAAACCGCAGTTAACCTAGGTGAAATGTACGTTGGCATAT
>NW_007090049.1:0-309 GCF_000164805.1 Carlito syrichta
TCGAGACCCACCTGGGCAGGTGAGACCTCATCTCTACAATAAATCAAAAAAATTAGCTGGGCATGTTAGTGTGTGTCTGTAGTTCCAGCTACTTGGAAGTCTGAGGCAGAAGGATTGCCAGAGCCCAGCAGGTCGAGGTTGCGGTGTCACTCCAGTCTGGGCGACAGTGAGACTCCAACTCAAAAAACAAACAAACAAACAAAAAACCTCCTTGCATTGATAAAGGACTTTGACAAAGTCTCAGGGTACAAAATAAATGTGCAAAAGACAATCACATTTCTTTATACCAATAATAAACAGAAACCCAAA
>NW_007090050.1:0-423 GCF_000164805.1 Carlito syrichta
ACACTCCATTCCATTCCACTCCACTCCATTCCATTCCTCTACATTCCATTCCATTACAGTCAACTCCTCTCCATTCCTTTCTATTCCATTAAATTCATTCAACACTAAGGTCTTCCTCTCCATTCCATTACATTCCAATACTCTCCATTCCATTGCTCTCCATTCCATTCCATTCCTCTCTGTTCCATTCCATTCCATTCCTATCCAATCAATTACTTTCGATCCTACAATTCTATTCCACTGTATCCTTTTCATTTCATTCCACTCCATTCCATTCCATTCCATACCATTCCACTCCACTCCATTCCATTCCACTCCATTCCATTCTTCTCCATTCCACTCTTTTGCATTCCATTCCAATACTCTCCATTTGCTTCCATTTTTATCAATTCCATTCCATTCCATTCCTCTCCATTCCATTCC
>NW_007090051.1:0-345 GCF_000164805.1 Carlito syrichta
GACCCGCCTGGGCAACTTGGCGAGACTTCATCTCTACAATAAATCAAAAATTAGCCAAGCATGGTAGCGCACACCTGTAGTTTCAGCTACTTGGAAGGCTGAGGCGGAAGGATTGCCGGAGCCCAGCAGATCCGGGAGCGGCCACTGCACTTCAGTCTGGGTGACAGAGTGACACTCCAACTCAAATAGAAAAAGAAAAATAAATGCAAATTCTGGGCTGGTGAGTCGATTGCCTGAGCAATCAAAATAAATCAAAAATTAGCTGTGTGTGAGGCACCTATAGTTCCAGCTACTCGGAAGGCTGAGGCGGAAGGATCGCCGGAGCCCAGCAGGTCGAGGCTGCGG
>NW_007090052.1:0-357 GCF_000164805.1 Carlito syrichta
TTGGAAGGCTGAGGCGGAAGGATCACCAGAGCCCAGCAGGTTGAGGCTGCGGTGGCCGGGAGCGGCCACTGCACTCCAGTCTGGGCGACAGTGAGACTCCAACTCAAAAAAAACCAAAAACTTATTTCAGATAAAGAGCTTTCTTTCACATTAGTACATGTGGATTATATTTAGCTTTTTTAAAACAAAGGATCAGCCGGGCTCGGTGGCTCAGCCTGTAATCCCACGCTTTGGGAGGCTGAAGTGAATGGATTGCCTGAGTCCGTGGGTTCGAGACCTGCCTGGGCAACTTGGCGCGACCTCATCTCTACAATAAATCAAAAAATTAGCCGGGCGTGGTAGCACGCACCTGTAGTT
>NW_007090053.1:0-301 GCF_000164805.1 Carlito syrichta
TGAGGTGAGTCTCTTGAAGGCAATAGATTGTTGCCTGATGATATTTTATCCATTTTGCCACTCTATGTCTTTTCAGTGGTGCATTTAGTCCATTCACCTTTCGGTTAATAATTGAAATGCAAGAGTTGATCCCAGTCATAAGGTTCTTACAGAGTTGTTCCTGTTTGTTTGTTGTCTTTCTTTGGGTTTTTGGAGTTGGCTTATGTGTGTTTTTAATCTTTTGGCTGTACTCTTGTGAAGACTGTTGTTCTTTTTTCTTTTTCTTCTGTGTTCAGTATTTTCTTAAGTGTTTCTTGTAGAG
>NW_007090054.1:0-471 GCF_000164805.1 Carlito syrichta
GAAGGCTGAGGCGGAAGGATCGCCAGAGCCCAGCAGGTCGAGGCTGCAGTGGTTGGGAGCGGCCACTGCACTTCAGTCTGGGCGACAGAGTAAGACTCCAACTCAAAAAAAAAAAAAGAAAAGAAAAGAAAAGAAAATGAATTCTGGCCGGGTGCAGCGGCTCATACCTATAATGCCAGCATTTTGGGAGGTTGAGGCAGGAGAATAACTTGAGGCCAGTAGTTTGAGACCAGCCTGGACAATAAACTGAGAGACCTTGCCACTATAAAAAAACAAAAAATCTAACAATTCGCTGGGCATGGTGGTACGCACCTGTAGTCCCAGCTACTCAGGAGGCTGAGGTGGGAGAATCGCCTAAGCCCAGGAGGTCGAGGCTGCAGTGAGCCATTATTGTGCCTCTGTGTACTCCAGCCTGATGACAGAGTGAGATACGACTCAAAAAAAAAAAAAAAAAGAAAAAAAAAATTAAAA
>NW_007090055.1:0-389 GCF_000164805.1 Carlito syrichta
AATTGAATCATAAAAGTAAGTTATCCAACTATAATTAAAATAAAGTAGAATCAATAACAGATAGATAGCAGGAAAATCTTAAAATATTTGCAGGCCAGGCTCAGTGGCTCAGCTGTAATCCCAGCACTTTGGGAGGCTGAGGCGAGTGGACTGCCTGAGCCTGTGGGTTCGAGACCAGCCTGGGAAACTTGATGAGACCTTGTCTCTACAATAAATCAAAAAAATTAGCGGGATGTGGTAATGTGCACCTGCAGTTCTGGCTACTTGGAAGGCTGAGGTGGAAGGATCGCTGAAGCCCAGCAGGTCGACACTGGAGTGGCCTTGAATGTGCCACTGCACTCCAACCTGGGTGAGAGAGTGTGACTCCAACTCAAGAAAAGGAAAAAAAA
>NW_007090056.1:0-763 GCF_000164805.1 Carlito syrichta
TTATTTTTTTTTTTTGAGTTGGAGTCTCACTCTGTCATCCAGACTGGAGGGCAGTGGCCGCTCCCGGCCACCACAGCCTCGACCTGCTCAACTCTGGAGATTCTTCCTTCTCAGTCTTCCAGGTAACTGGAACTACAGGCACGTGCTACCACGCCCGGTTAATTTTTTGATTCATTGTAGAGATGAGGTGTCACCAAGTTGCCCAGGCAGGTCTTGAACCCGCAGGCTCAGGCAATCCACTCACCTCGGCCTCCCAAAGGCACGGGATTACAGGCTGAGCCACCGAACCCGGCTATTCAAATATTTCAAACAAAATCTACAGTCGACATTTTCAGAAATTCAATTATTCTTGGGTAAAAAAATCTAAATAATACAATAAAAAGAGAAGAATGGGTGCTAGTTTATAACTCAAGTTCTTTTGTTTGAGATGTTTCTGTCATTGAGGTTTCTAACTTTGAAGTGTGTACACATTCGAAGAAAAGCAGAGAAGAAAGCAGGTGTGCCTGAGATGTTGGTACAAATGCTATGACAGAAGACGCATAGCATATGATGAACAGAGGAGAGACATTTAGACCAGAGGGGTATGGTTGAGGGATGTCATCACAGCACTGCTAGTTTGTATGCTGAGTTTGGAAAAGGAAAATGAGTTAAGCAGTCAAAAATGAACACCAAGGTTAGCTCAGGTAGAGCAAACAGTTTAGCAAAAAGTAGCAATGGGAGCAAGCAGGGTAGATTCAGAGAATTGCAATTTAGTCAATAACAC
>NW_007090057.1:0-437 GCF_000164805.1 Carlito syrichta
AATTCACTCACCTTGGCCTCCCAAAGCGCGGGATTACAGGCTGAGTCACCGAGCCCGGCCGGGAACTATATTTTTAGCTTTATTTTATTTTATTTTATTTTTTGAGTCAGAGTCTCACTCTGTTGCCCAGGCTGGAATGCAGTGGTAGGTTCATGGCCACAGCAGCCTGACCTGCTGGCAATCCTTCCACCTCAGCCTTCCAAGTAGCTGGAACTACAGGCATGCGCCAACCACACCCAGTTAATTTTTGGTTTATTGTAGAGACAAGAGCTTGTCAATTTGCTCAGGCTGGTCTCGAACCCCTGGGCTCAGGCAATTCTCTTGCCTCAGTCACCTAAGGTGCTGGGATTACAAGTGTGAGCCACCATGTCTGGTAGTTTTAAAAATTCTTTTTTTTTTTGAGTTGGAGTCTCACTCTGTTGCCCAGACTGGAGTGC
>NW_007090058.1:0-422 GCF_000164805.1 Carlito syrichta
TCAGCCTGTAATCCCTCGTCTTTGGGAGGCTGAGGTGAGTGGAATGCCTGAGCCCGCGGGTTCAAGACCCACCTGGGCAACTTGGCGAGACCTCTTCTCTGCAATAAATCAAAAATTAGCCGGGTATGGTAGCGCATGCCTGTGGTTCCAGCTCCTTGGAAGGCTGAGGCGGAAGGATCGCCAGAACCCAGCGGGTAGAGGTTGCGGTGGCCGGAAGCGGCCACTGCACTCCAGTCTGGGTGACAGAGTAAAAAAAAAAAAAAATTAGCTGGGCATGGTGGTGCTCACCTGTAGTTTCAGCTACTTGTAAGGCTGAGGTAGAAGGATCACCTGAGCCCAACAGGTTGAGGCTGCAGTGGCCATGAGCGTGCCACTGCACTCCAGCCTGGGTGACAGAGTGAGACTCTTGACAAAAAAAAAAA
>NW_007090059.1:0-412 GCF_000164805.1 Carlito syrichta
CGGGCTCAGGCAATCCACTCACCTCAGCCTCCCAAAGGCGTGGGATTACAGGCTGAGCCACCGAGCCCGGCAGAGGTGTCTTTTTTATCTTTGAAAATAACCCCAACTCAAAAAAAAAAAAATCAGCTAGGTGTGGTGGCACATGCCTGTGGTCCCAGCTACTCTATAACCTGAACCCATAAGGTTCAGGCTACTGTGGCGGTAAGCATGCCACTGTACTCCAGCCTGGGTGACAGAGTGAGACTTCAACTTAAAAAAAAAAAAGAATGTAAGAATTGCCAGCCTGGCTCGGTGGCTCAGCCTGTAATCCTGCGCCTTTGGGAGGCCGAGGTGAGTGGATTGCCTGAGGCCCACGGGTTCGAGACCCACATGGGCAACTTGGCAAGACCTCATCTCTACAAAAAATCAAAAT
>NW_007090060.1:0-300 GCF_000164805.1 Carlito syrichta
AGCCAACAGGCTAGCCAGCTGACTTAAGTAGATAGCTACAGAGCTAGGCAGTTGGCTAGCTAGATAACTTAACTAGCTGACATACCTAGCTAGCAAGCAGATTTAACTAGCTGACTTAACTTGCTAGCTGCCTAGTTAGTCAGCTGACATTACTAGTTGAAATAATCAGCTAGCACATAGCTAGCAATCTAGCTAGCTAGCTAGCTATCTATCTAGCTAACCAAGTTAACTAGCTGACTTAACTAGCTAGCAAGCTGACATAACTAGGTGACTTAACTAACTGGCTGCCTAGCTAGCCAG
>NW_007090061.1:0-525 GCF_000164805.1 Carlito syrichta
CTTGGAGTCTCCCTCTGTCACCCAGACTGGAGTGCAGTGGCCGCTCCCGGCCACCGCAGCCTCGACCTGCTGGGCTCCGGCGATCCTTCCGCCTCAGCCTTCCAAGTAGCCGGAATTACAGGTATGCACTACCACGCCCAGCTGATTTTTTGATTTATTGTAGAGATGAGGTCTCGCTGCCCAGGCGGGTCTCGAACCCGCGGGCTCAGGCAATCCACTCACCTCAGCCTCCCAAAGGCGCGGGATTACAGGCTGAGCCACCGAGCCCGGCTATTTTATTTTATTTTATTTTATTTTATTTTATTTTATTTTTATTTTGAGTCAGAGTCTCACTGTTGCTCAGGCAGAGTGCAGTGGCATAATCACATTATCGCAGCCTTGTCTGCCTCCGTCTTCCAAGTAGCTGGAACTACAAGCACGCATCACATGCCCAGCTAATTTTAAATTTATTGTTGGTTTTGTGTGTGCGTGCATGAGTGAGTGTGTGTGTGTGTGTGTGTGTGTGTGTGTGTGTGTGTGTGTGTG
>NW_007090062.1:0-531 GCF_000164805.1 Carlito syrichta
TATTTATTTAGTTTTTTGAGTTGGAGTCTCACTGTCGCCCAGACTGGAGTGCAGTGGCCGCTCCCAGCCACCGCAGCCTCGACTTGCTGGGCTCCGGCGATCCTTCCACCTCAGCCTTCCAAGTAGCCAGAATTACAGGCGTGCACTACCATGCCGGGCTAATTTTTTGATTTATTGTACAGATGAGGTCTTGCCTGCCTAGGCGGGTCTCAAACCCGCGGGCTCAAGTAATCCACTCACCTCAGCCTCCCAAAGGCGCAGGATTACAGGCTGAGCCACCGAGCCCAGCTGAGACTCATACCTTTAAATCCAGCACTTTGGGTGGCCAAGGCGAGAACATTGAATGAGCCCAAGAGTTCAAGACCAGCCTAGGCAACATAGAGAGACCTTGTTTCTACAAAGAATAAAAAAATAGCCGGACTCAGTGGCTCAGCTTGTAATCCTGTGCCTTTGGGAGGCTGGGGTGAGTAGATTGCCTGAGTCCACGGGTTCGAGACCCGCCTGGGCAGCAAGACCTCATCTCTACAATAA
>NW_007090063.1:0-586 GCF_000164805.1 Carlito syrichta
TGGAAGTCCTAGCTCAGGCAATTAGACAAGAGAAAGAAATCAGGGGTATCCAAATAGGAAAAGAAGAAGTCAAGTTATTCCTCTTTGCTGATGATATATGATCCCATACCTTGAAAATCGAAGAGAATTTGTCAAAAAACTGCTTGCACTGATAAAAGACTTTGACAGAGTCACAGGGAACAAAATAAACGTGAAAAAGACAGTTGCATTTCTAAATACCAACAACAAGCAGGCAGAGACCTAAATAAAAAGCACAATCTCATTCATGATAGCCACAAAAAAAATGAAATACCTCGTCATCTTCCTAACCAGAAAAGTGAAAGACCTTTACAATGAGAATACAAAACACTGCTCAAAGAAATCCAAGAAGACACAAACAAATGGAAAAATATTCCAGGCTCATGGATAGTAAGAATCAACATTGTTAAGATGACCATCCTACCAAAGGCAAAATACAGATTCAAAACAATACCCATTAAGTTACCAACATCATTCTTCTCAGATCTGGAAATAACAATACAGAAATTCATATGGAAACACAAATGACCACAAATAGCCAAAACAATCCTTAGCAAAAGAAACAAAG
>NW_007090064.1:0-325 GCF_000164805.1 Carlito syrichta
AGTGCCATTTACAATAAACCCACAGCTAACATATTGCTAAATGGACAGAAACTGGAAACATTTCCCCTGAAAACTGGAACAAGACAAGGCTGTTCATTCTCACCCCTCTTGTTCAACAATGTGTTGGAAATCCTAGTTAGGGCAATTAGACAAGAAAAGGAAATCATGGGCATCCAAATCAGAAAAGAGGAAGCAAAGAGGGATAACTTGACTTCTTCCTTTCCAATATGGATACTCTTGACTTTGCTGATGATATGATCCTATACTTTGAAAATCCAAGAGAATCTGTCAAAAACCTGCTTGCACTGATAAAGGACTTTGGCAA
>NW_007090065.1:0-322 GCF_000164805.1 Carlito syrichta
CCACTCACCTCAACCTCCCAAAGTGCTGGGATTACAGGCTGAGCCACCAAGCCCGGCTTGCTTAGAAATGTTATGCTCTTTTCCTTTTTACTTCAAGTTTTGAGTAACTGAGTCCAAAAATAATCTTTTTATTTTTATTTTTATTTTTTGAGTTGGAGTCTCACTCGGTCGCCCAGACTGGAGTACAGTGGCCGCTTCCGGCCACCGCAGCCTCGACCTGCGGGGTTCCGGCGATCCTTTCACCTCAGCCTTCCAAGTAGCCGGAATTACAGGCATGCACTACCACGTCCGGCTGATTTTTTGATTTATTGTAGAGATGAGG
>NW_007090066.1:0-371 GCF_000164805.1 Carlito syrichta
CCTCAGCCTTCCAAGTAGCTGGAACTACAGGCACGCACTACCATGCCCGGCTAATTTTTGATTTATTGTAGAGATGAGGTCTCGCCAAGTTGTCCCGGCGGGTCTTGAACCTGCGGGCTCAGGCAATTCACTCAACCTCGGCCTCCCAAAGTGCGGGATTACAGGCTGAGCCACCGAGCCCGGTCATTTTATTTTATTTTATTTTGTTTTATTTTATTTTATGAGTTGGAGACTCATTCTTGTTGCCCAGGTCAGAGTACAGTGGCACACCCATGGCCACTGCAGCCTCAACCTGCTGGGCTCAGGCAATTCTTCTGCCTCAGCCTTCCAAGTAGCTGGGACCACAGGCATGTGCCACCATGCCTGGCTAA
>NW_007090067.1:0-401 GCF_000164805.1 Carlito syrichta
ATAAATCAAAAAATCAGCCGGGTGTGGTAGCTCATGCCTGTAATTCCGGCTACTTGGAAGACTGAGGTGAAAGGATCACCGGATCCCAGCAGATTGAGGCTGCGGTGACCAGGAGCGGCCACTGCACTCCAGTCTGGGCAACAGAGTGAGACTTCAACTCAAAAAAAAAGTAAAGAAAGCTGGATTTCCAGATGGCTAGAAAGGTAGAGAGCAATTTAATTCAGCTGGCTAGCCATCTGGATGACTAGTAATACCAGATAGTTTAGTCACCTGGCTGGCCAACTGCCTAGCTTGTTAATCAACTAGTTAAGTCAGCTCTCTAACCAGCTGGCTAGCTAGTTAAGTCACCTCGTTAAGACAGTTGGCTAGCCAGCTCGATATCTAGTTAAAAAGCTAGTTAT
>NW_007090068.1:0-301 GCF_000164805.1 Carlito syrichta
AAATTGGTTTAAAATATAAAGGCAACGTGATTTTATATTTCCTTCAAATGTATAAGGGAAACTTTTCTGTAAAGATTGTTTACAGAATGTAAAGATTGAACATCTATAACATTTAATCAAAATTAACAAGCAGACAATACAGAGTGCACCAAGAACCTGTACACATATTTTAAGAATGGAAAAACCTGTATTAAATTACGATACTGCTTTATTTCCTAAAGTTTTAAAGATTTTTTCTACATTCTGCCTTCTCAATAGCACTTAGGTACATTGAATCTGAAGGTTCAGTTTTCTAAGAATG
>NW_007090069.1:0-315 GCF_000164805.1 Carlito syrichta
TTTTTTTTTGAGTTGGAGTCTTACTCCGTCACTCAGACTGGAGTGCAGTGGCACGCTCCTGGCCACTGCAGCCTTGACCTGCTGGGCTCCAGTGATCCTTCTACCTCAGTCTTCCAAGTAGCTGGAACTACAGATGTGTAGTACCACACCTGGCTAGTTTTTGATTTATTGTAGAGATGAGGTCTCACCAAGTTGCCCGGATGGGTCTCGAACCCTCGAGCTCAGGCATTCCACTCACCTCAGCCTCCCAAAGTGCTGGAATTACAGGCTGAGCCACCTAACCAGGCTGACTCTGCTTTTTTTTTTTTGAGTTGG
>NW_007090070.1:0-339 GCF_000164805.1 Carlito syrichta
CATCTCATTGATACCCAAGCCAGGTAAAGATCCAACAAAGAAAGAGAACTACAGGCCAATATCTTTGATGAACATAGATGCTAAAATTCTCAACAAGATCCTAGCAAACCGGATTCAACTATACATCTCAGAAATCATCCATCATGACCAAGTAGGCGTCATATCTGGGATGCAAGACTGGTTCAACATTCGTAAAACCATAAATGTAATTAATTACATCAACAGATGTCAAAACAAAAACCGCATGAGTATATCATTAGATGCAGAAAAAGCTTTTGATAAAATCCAGCACCCCTTCTTGATAAAAACCCTCGAACATCTAGGCATATGGGGAACATA
>NW_007090071.1:0-307 GCF_000164805.1 Carlito syrichta
TCCTTGCACTGATAAAGGACTTTGACAAAGTCTCAGGGTATAAAATAAATGTGCAAAAGACAATCACATTTCTTTACACCAATAACAAACAGACAGAAACCCAAAGAGAAAGCACAATCCCATTCACAATAGCCACAAAAAAATGAAATACCTTGGCATCTTCCTAAACAGAGACATGAAAGACATTTACAATGAAAATTACAAAACACTGCTCAGAGACATCAAAGATGACACAAAAAAGTGGAAAAATGTTCCATGCTCATGGATCGGAAGAATCAACATTGTGAAGATGTCCATCTTACCTAAG
>NW_007090072.1:0-374 GCF_000164805.1 Carlito syrichta
AAAAAAAAAAAAAAAAAAAAACAACGAGCTGGGCGGGGTGGGTCTCGAACCCCTGGCCTCAAGCCGTCCTCCAGCGTCCTTTTTCCGGCGGTTGTAGAGATGGGATCTTGCTGTGTTGGCCAGCCTGGTCTCACATGCCCGGGGTCCCAGCACTTTGGCGAAGTCGAGGCAGGAAATCCCTGGAAACCAGGCATCTGAGGCCCCGCCTGGCCCACGTAGCAAGATCCCCTCTCTACTAAATAATTCTTTAAAAATTATCTGGGGGTGCAGAGGGGGTCTTGCTCGACGGCCCCGGCCGGTCCCCCGTCTGTCACCCCAGCCCTTTGGGGAAGTCGAGGCAGGAGCCTCCCCGCCGGCCCGGCCTTGGAGGCCCG
>NW_007090073.1:0-388 GCF_000164805.1 Carlito syrichta
CAGGGCTCTGTGAGAACAATTAATTATTAAGTAAGGTCATGTCCTCAGAAGTCCAAACTCCAGCCATATTTCCCAGAACCTTATATATACCCCCAGGTATAAGATAAATGTTGAAGGAAGACACAGTGAACTTTCTGAGATCCCCCAATGGAATCAGCTACTGAGAGCTAACAGAAGATAGTTTTTTTTGTTGTTATTTTTATTTAATTAATTAATTAATTTTTTTGAGTTGGAGTCTCACTCTGTTGCCCAGACTGAAGTGCAGTGGCAGCTCCCGGCCACCGCAGCCTCGCCTGCTGGGCTCCGGTGATCCGCCTCAGCCTTCCGAGTAGCCAGAATTACAGGCGCGCGCTACCATGCCCGGCTGATTTTTTGATTTATTGTAGAG
>NW_007090074.1:0-302 GCF_000164805.1 Carlito syrichta
ACATCAAGAATGCCTTCTTTCACTTGGTTATAAGTTACTAGATATTGCTTAAGTATAAATGATATAAGTATATTCGTTCCTTATTTGATTTATAATTATGTAATTTAGTGTTTAGACATAAGAATTTTTAGAAGCACAAGTTTATGATAAGTTCATTATGAATTCATTGTAAGTTCTAGCCCTTATCTAGAAGTTATGTAGGTGATTTATAACACTGTGTTCACTAACTTAGGATAAGATTAATATTAAGGTTTTTACTTAATTCTATAGTTAAAACTCTAAGTTAACATTTATAGAGTAGG
>NW_007090075.1:0-339 GCF_000164805.1 Carlito syrichta
CGCAGCCTCAACCTGCTGGGCTCCGGCGATCCTTCCGCCTCAGCCTTCCAAGTAGCTGGAACTACAGGCATGGGCTACCACACCCGGCTGATTTTTTGATTTATTGTAGAGATGAGGTCTGGGATTACAGGCTGAGCCACCAAGCCTGGCCAGAAAAGTGTTTTTAATATTAAATGATCATCACATTTAAAAGTGCTGTTACCAGGCCAGGTGAGTGGCTCACGCCTGTAATTCCAGCACATTGAGAGGCTGAGGTGAGAGGACTGCCTGAGCCCAGGGGTTCGAGACTGCCTGGATAACTTGGCGAGATCTGTCTCTACAAAAAAATCAAAAAATTAG
>NW_007090076.1:0-308 GCF_000164805.1 Carlito syrichta
AGTGACATTCTAACTCAAAAAAAAAAAAAAAAAAGAAATGGATTCCAGTCATGCTTTTGTTAAGCTCTGATTCGGCCATGTATTCACTGAGCTCTGACGGGGCTGTGCTTCTCTTTAAGCTCTGGCCCCCTTCCCAGTCTGAGGGAGGCGGATCTCCCTTTTCTCTCTCTTTCCAGTCTATTTTCTAAATAAACTATTTTTCCTAATCTAAAAAATAAAAGGCCAGGCTCGGTGGCTCAGCCTGTAATCCCGTGCCTTGGGAGGCTGAGGTGAGTGGATTGCCTGAGCCTGAGGGTTCGAGACCCGCC
>NW_007090077.1:0-319 GCF_000164805.1 Carlito syrichta
GCTCAAAAAGACAGAACAAAACCTGCAAGAGATGAATGATCACTTCAGGAGACCAAACCTGAGAATAATTTGGCTTCAAGAGGCAGAAAGAGAAACAGAAGCCAAACTGGAACAAATGATTTCATGATCTTGAATGATCATGAAATCATTCAAGAAAACTTCCCTCATCTCATTAAGGATGAAAAAATTCAAACATAAGAGATTCAAAGAACCCCTGCAAGACAACAAATGATAAGACCAACTCCCATACACATAATAGTTCACCTAAACAAAGTAGCTATGAAAGGAAAAATCCTAAAGACAGCAAGAGAAAAAGGCC
>NW_007090078.1:0-336 GCF_000164805.1 Carlito syrichta
CAATTGCATTTCTTTACACCAATAATAAGCAAACAGAAACCCAAATAAAAAGCACAATTCCATTCACAATAGCCACACACAAAAATGAAATACCTCAGCATCTTCCTAGCCAGAAACGTGAAAGACCTTTACAATGAAAACTACAAAACACTAGTCAAAGAAATCAAAGATGACACGAACAAGTGGAAAAATATCCCATGCTCATGGGTTGGAAGAATCAACTTGTGACGATGTCCACCAGATTCAATGCAATACCTATCAAATTACCAGCAACATTCTTCTCAGACCTAGAAAAAGCAATACAGGAATTCATATGGAAACACAAACAACCAAGAA
>NW_007090079.1:0-307 GCF_000164805.1 Carlito syrichta
AATGGAATAGAATGGAAGGGAGTGGAGAAGAATGGAGTGGAATGGAATGGAATGGAATGACTGTAGTTGAATTGTAAGGAATGGAATGGAGTGCAGAGAAATGAAATGGAACGGATTGGAGATGAATGCATTGATATGGAATGGAACGGAGTGGAATGGAATGGAAAGGAAGGGAAAGGAGAGGAATGGAATGGAATCGAGAGGAATAAAATGGAATGGAATGGAATATAGGAAAATGGAAAAGAATGGAGAGGAAACGAATGGAATGTAGAGGAATGGAATGGAGTGGAATGGAATGGAATGTAGA
>NW_007090080.1:0-357 GCF_000164805.1 Carlito syrichta
TGTAGCTTTATAGTAAAGTTTGAAGTCTGGTAATGTGATACCATCTGCTTTGTTTTTTTTGCTGAGGATTGTTCTGGCTATTCTTTGCCGTTTGTGTTTCCATATGAACTCCTGTGTTGTTTTTTCGAGGTCTGAGAAGAATGTTGCTGGTAATTTGATGGGTATTGCATTAAATATCTAGATTGCTTAGGTAAGATCTTCACAAGGTTGATTCACAATGTTGACATCTTCACAATGTTGATTCTTCCAATCCATTAGCATGGGATCTTTTTCCACTTGTTTGTGTCATCTTTGATATCTTTGAGCAGTGTTTTGTAGTATTCAATGTAAAGGTCTTTCACGTTTCTTGTTAGGAAG
>NW_007090081.1:0-392 GCF_000164805.1 Carlito syrichta
AGCCCAGCAGGTCGAGGCTGCGGTGGCCAGGAGCGGCCACTCCACTCCAGTCTGGGTGACCAAGTAAGACTCCAATTCAAAAAAAAAAAAAATTTACCTGTACAGTGACCCCTTGTACACCTAGTCCAGAATTGTACCCCACATCTTTAAAGTAAAAATAAATCTCACAGCCAGGCTCGGTGGCTCAGCCTGTAATCCCATGCTTGGGAGGCTGAGGTGAGTGGATTGCCTGAGCCCACACGTTCGAGACCCGCCTGGGCAACTTGGCACGACCTCATCTCCACAATAAATCAAAAAAAAGTTAGCCAGGCTCGGTGGCTCAGCCTGTAATACCGCGCCTTTGGGAGGCTGAGGTGAGTGGATTACCTGAGCCCACGGGTTTGAGACCTGCC
>NW_007090082.1:0-4080 GCF_000164805.1 Carlito syrichta
TCAAATTACAAGCAGAAAATATAGAATGCACAAAGGAAATGTACAGAAGTTTCAAGAATGGAAAGAGCTGTATTAAATTGCAATACTGTTTTATTTTCTAAAATTTTTAGGATTTATTATGGATATTTGAGTCTTGTCTGCTAGGGTACGTAGCTTCTCCTGGAAGCAGAGATGGTGATGGGGCAACCTGGTCTATGAAACCCTCTGCAAAAGAGAACTGCAGTGGGCCTCTGGCTTTCTCTCTGGGGACTGCGGGCCCCAACATTGCAACCTTCTCTTCATTCGGATCTAGGCCGTTGCCACCACTGGGGCATGGCAGTGGTCTGGACAGCCACTGCAGTGCAGACACAGCAGCCGCTGCCACCACTGCCACAGCCTCCATGGAGGCCATAGCACATTGAACTTCCTGGGCTGGAGGTGATCCACGACTTCAGTCCTTGAAGCCACTGCAGGCAGGATCTGCTGGGATCGCTGCCAGCTCTCCTGTGACTGAGACCTCCAACCTGCTATGGGTCCCTTTACGTGTGCCCTGAGGCAGGATTTCATTTTCATCTCCAGCCTCTGTCTGATTCCTGTTGGGCCCCACCCCCTATGGGGCGAGTAGCTGAGATAGCACCACCTGCTGGCTATTCAAGGTAACAACAACGAAATGGGAGAAACAAGCTTGAAAAACAGACACAGGCCAGAGTGGTGAATGGAGGGTGATCTGAACTGTCCCTCACAGCAGATCAGGGGCAACTGACCCTAACTTCAAACTAATTTACCAGTTTGAAAAGAAAGCTAGAAATAACACCTGAAATGACATTGGACTTAAACAAAAAATCTCAGAGTGTGTTTGATTGGTTCTGTTAGTTTAATGACTTAATTCTATTCCAACTGTATTGTTCCATTTTTTTGCCTATTCCTTTTCTTCTCTTTTCATCTCTCTGTAAACCATACTTTTGTATAGAGGAACAGCACACCATTAAGGTCGTTGGTTAGCTTGTATGTTAGCATCATAGTTTGTTTTATTTTTTTGTATGGGAGTTGGTTAGTCTGTAGTTGTAGTCTATTGTTTTTATCTGTTTCAGTATAGGTCTCTCTCTCTCCATTTGTTGGCACACTCGTTTGTTTCACCCCTTACTCTATCTCTCCAACTCCCTCTTCAACCCATGATCTGCTCCATTCTCTTCCCTATGCTATCCACATTTTATTTCAGGGAGTAAACCTACAGCCCCACTGCAAAGACAGATTCCAAGGCCGTGGGAAGTGGGTTCCAGATTATCCATACACTGTCAGCGAATACCAGGTCCTGCAGATAGATTTTGAATCACAGCTTCCCCCTTAAGTAAATCTCAAAACTCAAAAAAGATCCACCCCCAACTTACAGTGCAACTCCAGAATTGAACAAAGTAAGAGGGTATACATAAAGAATACGAGATTGAAAAAACAGAAGTAAAACCAATCCCTCTAGCCCTGAATAACAGAATTGAAAAAGACGGTGATGTGGAGGGGAGGAAAAAGTAGGGAGAGGGAAAAAAATAACTGCACAAATGAAGAAAAACCAAAAGAAGAATATAGGTCTCACACAGACCCCTGGGAGATCAGACACTGAGAAAACAGATTCTGGAACACAAACAATGAAGAGCCCCCAGAATGACTGGTCACATGCAACAAACCCAAGCATCAAGACCTTAATAGAAAGAATTAAAAAAATTGAGTAGAGACAAGAGGAAAATAGGAAGGAGCTGATGTCAGAAATAACAGCAGTAAAGAATACTGTGATGGAAATTAATAACAAACTAATAAGCATGGAAAGCAGAATCAGCCAAGCCGAAGAAAGAATCTCAGAACTCGAAGACCAAAACACAGAACTAACCCAAACTGTCAAAAGCATAGAAAAGAAGCCCAAAAAAGCAGTACAAAACCTGCAAGAGATGAATGACCACTTCAAGGGATGAAACCTAAGAGTAATTGGGCTTCCTGAGGCAAAGAGAGAAACAGAAGCCACAATGGAACAAACATTTCATGAAATCATTCAAGAAAACTTCTCTCATCTCATCAAGGATGAAAAAATTCAAACACAAGAGATTCAGAGAACCCCTGCAAGACAACAAATGAGAAGATCAATTCCCAGACTCATAATAATTCACCCAAAAAAGTAGTTATAAAAGAAAAAATCCTAAAGGCAGCAAGAGAAAAAGGCTAGACTATCTACCAAGGAAGACCAGTTAGAATAGCAGCAGATTTTTCCATAGAAAGACTTCAGGCTAGGAGAGCCCGGAGCCCTAATTTCAAAATTCTAAAAGATATACAATTTCAACCAAGAATAAACTACCCTGCCAAACTAAGCTTCATTAGTGAGGGAGAATTGAAATCTTTTCCAGATATTCAAACCCTAAGAACCTATGCTGCCACCAGACCACCTCTGCAAGAAACACTTAAGAAAGAACTGAACACAGAACAAAAAGAAAAAAGAACAAAAACATTCTTCACAAGAGTACAGGAAAAAGTTTAAAAACACACATGAGCCAACACCAAACCCCAAAGAAAGACAACAAACAAACAGGAACAACTCTATGAGAACCTTATGACAGGGATCAACTCTTGCATTTCAATTATTAGTCTAAATGAGAATGGACTAAATGCACCACTGAAAAGACATAGAATGGCAAAATGGATGAAATATCCTCAGGCAACAATGTATAGCCTTCAAGAGACTCACCTCACTAGAAAGGACACCCACAGACTCAAAGTAAGAGGATGGGAAACAAACTTTCAGGCGAATGGAATACAAAAGAAAGGAGGAGTAGCGATCTTAATTTCAAACAAAATACCCTTCAAGCTATTAAAAATCAAAAAAGATACAGAAGGCCACTACATAATGATAAAAGACTCAATCCATCAACAAGAAATATCTATCCTAAACATATATACACCCAATATAGGTGTGCCAACTTTCATAAAGCAACTTCTAGGAAAACTAAAGAAAGATATTGACTCTAACACCATCATAATTGGGGACTTTAATACCCCACTCAAAACCCTAGACAGATCATCAGGACAAAAAATGAGCAAAGAAATTTGGAACCTCAATGCGACTTTGGACCAAATGGACTTAATTGATACCTACAGAACACTCTATCCAAAGACCACGGAATACACATTCTACTCATCAATGCATGGAACATATTCTAAGATTGATCACATAATTGACCATAAATAAAGCGTATGCAAATTTAAAATGACCGAAATCCTGCCATCCACCTTATCGGACCACAGTGGACTAAAAATAAACATTGACACCAACAAAGTCCCCCCAAAACCCACAAAGACATGGACACTAAACAGTATGATGCTAAACAACTCCTGGGTCAATGTTGAAATCAAAACAGAGATCAAAAGATACCTGGAAACAAATGAAAATGAAGAAACTTCTTATCAAAATCTCTGGGACACATTGAAAGCTGTAGTAAGAGGGGAATTTATATCCCTACAAACACACATGAAGAAAATGGAAGGAACACAAATTAACAACCTAACAAGATGCCTAAAGAAGCTGGAAAAGCAAGACCACAAAAACCCTAATTTCAGCAGAAGAATCCAGATCACCAAAATAAAAGCCCAAATCCAGGACATAGAAGACAAAAAGATAATACCTAAAAACAATGAAACAAAAAGCTGGTTCTTTGAAAGGATAAACAAGATCGATGGTCCCCTACATAGACTGACCAAGAAAAAAACAAGAAAAAACCCAAATAAACACAATCAGAAACACAAAAGATGAAGTCACATCTGATCCTGAAGAAATACAAAAGATCACTAGAGACTACTATGTACACTTGTATGGAAACAAACTTGAAAACCTTAAGAAAATGGAGGACTTTCTGATATCACATAACTTACCTAGGTTGGAACAAGAAGAAATTGAGACCCTAAATCGACCAATAACAATCAAGGAAATTGACTACATAATAAAAAAACGTCCTACAAAAATAAAGCCCTGGTCCAGATGGCTTTCCAGCAAAATTCTACAAGACGTTTAAGGAGGAGCTGATACCAATTCTACTGAAGGTATTCCAGGTGATTGAAAAAGATGGA
>NW_007090083.1:0-514 GCF_000164805.1 Carlito syrichta
CTGGGCTGTGAGACCTCATCTCTACAATAAATAAAAAAATCAGCCGGGCATGGTAGCGCATGCCTGTAGTTCCGGCTACTTGGAAGGCTGAGGTGGAAGGATCGCTGGAGCCCGGCAGGTTGAGGCTGCGGTGGCTGGGAGCGGCCACTGCACTCCAGTCTGGGTGACAAAGTGAGACTCCAACTCAAAATAAATAAATAATAATAATAAAAATCAAGATAAAAAAAATAACCAGATGTGGTGGCTCACTCCTATAGTCCTGGCACTTTGGGAGGCCGAGGTGAGAGGATTACTTGAGCCCATGGGTTCGAGACCAGCCTGGGCAACTTGAAGAGACCTCATTTCTACAATAAATAAAAAAATTAACAGGGCATGGTGGTGTGTACCTGCAGTTCCAGCAACTTGGAAGACTGAGGAGGAAGGATCACCTGAGTCCAGCAGATCGAGGTCGCAGTGGCCGTGAGCAGCATGCCACTGCACTCCAGGCTGGGTGACAGAGTGAAACTCCTACTCA
>NW_007090084.1:0-339 GCF_000164805.1 Carlito syrichta
ATCCATTCCATTCCTGTGAATCCCATTCCATTCCTCCAATTCCCATTCCTCTCCATTCCAATCTATTTCTCTGAATACAATTCCATTCCATTCCACTTCATTCCATTCCATTACTCTAGGATCCAATCAATTCCATTCTCCTCATTCAGTTTTACTCCATTACATCCTTTCCATTCCATTCGTCTCCATTCCATTCCATTCCTCTCCATTCCATTCCATGGCATTACTCTCCTTACCATTCCATACCTCTCCATCCTATTCCATTCCATCCCACTTCAGTCCATTCCTCTGCCTTCCACTCCATTTCTCTCCATTCCATTCCATTCATCTCCATTCCAT
>NW_007090085.1:0-325 GCF_000164805.1 Carlito syrichta
TGGGCAGCGAGACCTCATCTCTACAATAAATTAAAAAAAAAAATCAGCCAGGCGTGGTAATGCCTGATGTCTTGGGCCTTGTGAACTCCCTTTCCTCTATGGCAAGCCCGATTAACGCTTCTTCCTAACCTTACTGATAAAAGCTGTGCGATATCTCTGGCACCTGGTACCAGGAAGCCTGGACCTAAAATATCACTATCGGTAAGATGCAGCTTAATTCCGGCTACGCGGAAGGCTGAGGCGGAAGGATCACTGGAGCCCAGCCGGCGAGGCTGCAGTGGCCGGGAGTGGCCACTGCACTCCAGTCTGGGCGATCGAGTGAGAC
>NW_007090086.1:0-311 GCF_000164805.1 Carlito syrichta
AGAAGCAAATCAAAACCACACTGAGATACCACCTAACTCCAGTCAGAATGGCCATTATCATTAACTCAAAAAATAACAGATGCTGAAGAGGATGTAGTCAAAAGGGAACACTTCTACACTGTTGGTGGGAGTATAAACTAGTGCAGCCTCTGTGGAAATCAGTGTGGCAATTCCTAGAAGCTCTAAAGATCAACCTTCCATATGATCCCACAATCCCCCTACTGGGACTATATCCTGAAGAACTCAAATCACTCTATGAAAAAGATACCTGCACATGTATGTTTATCGCAGCATTGTTCACAATAGCAAGA
>NW_007090087.1:0-374 GCF_000164805.1 Carlito syrichta
AGGTTGCTAGCTAGTTTAGTCAGTGAGTTAAATCAGTTGGATTGACAGCTGCATAGCAGGGTAGCTAGCTAGTTAAGTCAGCTGGTTATCCAGCTACCTAGCTAGATTAGTCACCTAGTTAAGTCAACTTGCTTGCAGGCAGTTTAGTTGGGTAGTTAGGTAGTTAAGTCAGTTGACAAGCCAGCGGGCTATATAGGTAGGTAGCTAGTTAAGTCAGCTGGCTAGTCATCAGGTGTCTAGTTATGTCAACTAGATAGATCAGCTAGCTATTCACCTGTCTAGCTAGGTCGCTAGCTAGTTAAGTCTGCTGGCTAGCCAGCTGGCTACTTCATTAAGTCAGCTAGTTAAGTCAACTGGCTAGCCTGCTGGCTAGG
>NW_007090088.1:0-327 GCF_000164805.1 Carlito syrichta
TCTCGACAATAAATCAAAAAATTAGGCCAGGTACAGTCGCTCACGCCTATAATCACAGCACTTTGGGAGGCCAAGGTGAGAGGTTTGCCTGAGCCTACAGGTTCGAGACCAGGCCTGGCAACTTGGTGAGACCTCATCTCTACAATAAAATAAATAAAAATTTAAAAAGCTGGTCATAGTGGCACATGCCTGTAGTTCCAGCAACTTGAAAAGCTGAGGTAGAAGGATCGCCTGAGCCCAACAAGTTAAGGCTGTGGTGGCCAGGATCGTGCCACTGCCCTCCAGCCTAGGTGACAGAGTGAGACTCCAACTCAAAAAAAAAAAAAA
>NW_007090089.1:0-319 GCF_000164805.1 Carlito syrichta
CGTTCTTCACAAGAGTACAGGGAAAAGAATAAAATATACACGAACCAACCCCAAAACCAAAAGAAAGACAAAAAGAAAAAAGAAAAAACCAAGTGGAGGAACGACAACATAATAAGAACTCCATGATAGGGACGAACTCTCACATTTCAAGAATTAGTCTGAATATGAATGGACTAAACGCACCACTGAAAAGACATAGAATGACAAAATGGATAAAATATCACCAGGCAATAATATAATGCCTTCAAGAGACCCATCTCACTAGAAAAGACATACACAGACTCAAAGTAAGAGGATGGGAAACAAATTTTCAGGCGAA
>NW_007090090.1:0-309 GCF_000164805.1 Carlito syrichta
ATTGCAGAAGAGAAACAAAAGCAACCCCACCTTCCCTCAAAAACAGAATTGAAGAAGGGGAGGGAAAGGGGAAGAGAGAGAAAAATCTACACAAAAGAAGAAAACCCAAAAGAAGACTATGGGTCTCTCCCAGACCCCTGGGAGGGCAGACACTGAGAAAACTGACTTTGGAATCCAAACAATGAAGAGCGCCCAGAAAGAAGGGTCTCAAACTACAAACATAGATATCAAGACAATAATGGAGATATCAAAAAGAATTGAGGAGACACAAGAAGAAACTAGGAAGGAGCTGATATCTGAGATAACAGT
>NW_007090091.1:0-302 GCF_000164805.1 Carlito syrichta
ATTTTTTGATTTATTGTAGAGATGAGGTCTCACCAAGTTGCCCGGGCGGGTCTCGAACCCGCGGGCTCAGGCAATTCACTCACCTTGGCCTCCCAAGGCTTGGGATTACAGGCTGAGCCACCGAGCCTGGCCAAATTGCTTTCATTTCAAATTAAGTAAGTTAAAATATTATTAAAGGCTGGACTCGGTGGCTCAGCCTATAATCCCTGCATTTTGGGAGACTGAGGTGAGTGGATTGCTTGAGCCCATGGGTTCGAGACCAGCCTGGGCAACTTGGTGAGACCTCATCTCTACAATAAATC
>NW_007090092.1:0-382 GCF_000164805.1 Carlito syrichta
AGTCTCACTCTGTGGCCCAGACTGGAGTGCAGTGGCCGCTCCCAGCCACCGCAGCCTCGCTTGCTGGGCTCCGGCGATCCTTCCACCTCAGCCTACCAAGTAGCTGGAATTACAGGCATTCGCTACCACGTCCGGCTGATTTTTTTATTTACTGTAGAGATGAGGTCTCGCTGCCCAGACGGGTCTTGAACCCCCGGGCTCAGACAATCCACTCACCTCAGCCTCCCAAAGGCGCGGGATTACAGGCTGAGCCTCCGAGCCCGGCTGTACTCCACATCTTTATAATAAAAAAAAAAAAAGAGTACCCGATCTCAAACCAGGCGAAGTGGGGACCAATGGGAGACCCAAACTTTACCTGTATGATGACCACTTGTATACCTAA
>NW_007090093.1:0-358 GCF_000164805.1 Carlito syrichta
CTGTGCTTATTCAAAAATGAAAACGGCACAGCATGCGTAGTCCTTTATCGGTTTAAACGCAATAGGGAAAAATCATTTAGAATTCTCCCGATAAAGAAATAATGCCTTCCTGCTCATAACTGTGGAGCACGTAGGTCACTCATTGGGTCACTATGCGTTGCAGATTTCTCTCCGTGAAACACGAACGTTTCACTCTCGTAAGCAAAGGTGCTCTATGGAAAGGAAAGCAAATCAAGGGGAAAGAGTGACAATGAGGTATTACAGCAGGTAGCAGTGAAGAATAAGACTCATAGTAAAGAGATATCAGAGCAGCACACATTTGGAACAGACTTAACCGAAGAAGATGCCTATTCTCTAC
>NW_007090094.1:0-317 GCF_000164805.1 Carlito syrichta
GGCCAGAGTGGTGAATGGAGGGTGATCTGAACTGTCCTTCACAGCAGACCGGGGCAACTGGCCCTAATGGCAAACTAATTTACCAGCTTGAAAAGAAAACTAGAAATCAGACCTGAAAGGACATTGGACTTAAATGAAATGTCTCAGAGTGTGCTTAATTGATTCTGTTAGTTTAATGACTTAATTCTATTACTACTGACTTGTTCCTTTTTTTCTTTTTTCCTCTTTCTTTCCTTCTCTTTTCTTCTCTCTGTAAATCATATCTTTGTATAGAGGAACAGCACACTAATAAGGTGGTTGGATAGCTGGTATGTTAG
>NW_007090095.1:0-300 GCF_000164805.1 Carlito syrichta
CTCCAACTCAAAAAAAAAAAAAATTTCCTTTTTTTTGAGTCAGAGTCTCTGTCACTCAAGCTGGAGTGCAGTGGCACACTCACAGCCACCGCAGCCTCGACCTGCTGGGTTCAGGCGATCCTTCCACCTCAGCTTTTCAAGTAGCTGGAACTATAGGCATGCACTACCACACCCAACTAATTTTTTGATTTATTATAGAGATGAGGTCTCATAAAGTTGCCCAGGCTGGTCTTGAACCCGTGGACTCAGGCAATCCTCTCGCCTCCACCTCCCAAAGTGCTGGGATTACAGGCTTGAGCC
>NW_007090096.1:0-492 GCF_000164805.1 Carlito syrichta
GCTATGTCATAAGAAAACTACCTACCAAAAAAAAAAAAAAAATTCCTGGACCAGATGACTTTCCAGCAGAATTCTACAAAACATACAAGAAGGAGCTGAAACCAATCCTATTGAAAGTATTCCAATCAAACTGGCAACCAATTCCTATTCAGAATCCTAAATGTCCATACCTTAAGAAATAAGATAGACAAGTAGGACCTCATCAAATTAATGAGCTTCTGAAAAACAAAAGAAACCATCAAGAGAGCAGGGAGACAGCCCACAGACTGGGAAAAGATATTTGCCAACTGTATATCTGATGAACGCCTAACATCTAGGATCTACAAAGAACTCAAATACACCGAAAGGAAAAAAACCAAACAGCCCCATTAAAAAGTGGGCAAAGACATGAATAAACACTTCTCAAAAGAAGATATACAGGCAGCCAATAGACACATGAAAAAGTGCTCAGCCTCACTCATCATCAAAGAAATGCAAATCAAAACCATACTG
>NW_007090097.1:0-366 GCF_000164805.1 Carlito syrichta
CACTGATGGTAATTTTTTTTTTTTTTTTGAGTTGGATTTTCAATCTGCCGCCCAGGCTGGAGTGCCGTGGCATGCTCACAGCCATCCCAGTGTCAACCAGCTGGGCCTCGGCGACCCTTCTGCCTCAGCCTTCCAAGTAGCCAGAATTACAGACACATGCTACCACACCCAGTTTAATTTTTATTTACTGTAGAGACGAGAGCTCGCCAAGTTGCCTGGGCGGGTCTTGAACCTGTGGGCTCAGGCAATCCACTCACCTCAGCCTCCTAAAGTGCTGGGATTAGAGGCTGAGCCATCGAGCCTGGCCAATTTAAACAAGGCTGTTGGTAGCCGGGCTCAGTGGCTCAGCCTGTAATCCCGCGCTTT
>NW_007090098.1:0-402 GCF_000164805.1 Carlito syrichta
GAGAAAATGGAATGGAGTGGAATGTATTAGCATGGAGCGGAAAGGAGAGGAATGGAATGGAGTGGAATGGATTGGAATGGAATGGAATGGAGAGGAATGGAATGGAGAGGTATGGAATGGAATGAATTGGAATGGAAAGGAATGAAATGGAATGGAGAGGAATGGAATGGAATGGAGAGGAATGGAATGGAATGGAGAGGGAAGGAATGGAGAAGAATGGATGGAAGAGAAGGGATGTAAAGGAATGGATGGGAATGGAGAGGAATGGAATGCAATGGAATAGAATGGAATGGAGTGGAGTGGAGTGGAGATGAATGGAATTTAGGGAAATGGAATTGAATAGAGAGGTATGGAATGGAGTGGAGAGAAGAGGCATTGTGTGGATTTGAATGTAATTGAATG
>NW_007090099.1:0-306 GCF_000164805.1 Carlito syrichta
ATGGAGGACTTTCTGACATCACACAACCTACCTAGTTTGGAACCAGAAGAAATTGAGACCCTAAATAGATCAATAACAATCAAGGAAATCAACTACATAATAAGAAAACTACCTACAAAAAAAGCCTTGGTCCAGACAGCTTTCCAGCAAAATTCTACAAGACATTTACGGAGGAGCTGATACCAATCCAACTGAAGGTATTCCAGCCGATTGAAAAATATGGAACTCTCCCCAAATCATTCTACGAAGCCAACATCACATTGATACCCAAGCCAGGTAAAGATCTAACAAAGAAAGAGAACTGCA
>NW_007090100.1:0-347 GCF_000164805.1 Carlito syrichta
TCATTTTCATTTGTTTCCAGGAATCTTTCAATTTCTGCTTTGATTTCAGTGTTGACCCAGCAGTTGTTCAGCATCATGCTGTTTAGTGTGCATGTCTTTGTGGGCTTTGGGGAAATATTGTTGGTGTTGATATTATTTTTATTCCATTGAGGTCTGAGAAGGTGCATGGCAATATTTCAACCTTATGGAATTTGTTTATGCTTGATTTCTGGCCAAGATTGTGATTGATTGTGGAGTATGTTCCATGTGGTGATGAGTAGAATGTATATTCTGTGGTTGTTGGGTGGTATAATCTGTAGGTATCTATTAAGTCCATTTGGTTGAGTGTCAAGTTTAGGTTCTGGATC
>NW_007090101.1:0-302 GCF_000164805.1 Carlito syrichta
CCAGGAGGAGTCAACTCTCAAGGACTGAGACCTAACATACTATGACAAATGGATGTAACTAGTTTTCCCAGCTTTGGAAAATTGTCTTATATGCATATGACTGTAGATACATTTTCTCATGTTACTTTAGCTTCAGCAAAAACTGGAAGAAGCCTACTAGGACGTGGTACAACATTTATTCTTTTTCTTTTCACTGCTAGGTATGCCAGAGCAACTGAAAACCAACAACGGCCCTGCATATACATCTAAATCTTTCCAGCAATTTTACTCCTAATTTAATATTTCTCATTCCACAGAAATTC
>NW_007090102.1:0-314 GCF_000164805.1 Carlito syrichta
AATATCTATCCTAAACATATATGCACCCAACATAGGTGCACCAACTTTTATAAAGCAACTCCTAGGAAAACTAAAAAGGATATTGACTCTAACATCGTCATAACTGGGGACTTTAATACCCCACTCACAACCCTAGACAGACCATCAGAACAAAAAATCAGCAATGAGATCCAGAACCTCAATGTGACTCTGGACCAATGGACTTAATTGATACCTTCAGAACACTCCATCCAAAGACCACAGGATACACATTCTACTCATCACCGCATGGAATGTATTCCAAGATCGACCACATAATTGGCCATAAATCAAGC
>NW_007090103.1:0-340 GCF_000164805.1 Carlito syrichta
AGGCTGCGGTAGCCGGGAGCGACCACTGCACTCCAGTCTGGGCGACAGAGTGAGACTCCAACTCAAAAAAACAACAACAACAACAACAACAACAAAAAAACCACAAAGGGTACCTGGTCCTATACCAGGGGGAGTAAGGGTCAGTTGGAGGCCCAAACTTCACCTAAATGTAGCCTTGTGTAATTAATCCTTACTTTACCCCACATTTCTATAATAAAATACAATTTGTGGTGGCTCGAGGACTACCTGAGCCCATAGGTTCAAGACCAGCCTGGGCAAATTGGGAAGACCTTATCTCTACAGTAAATCCAAAAAAAAAAAAAAAAGGAGCTGGGCATGG
>NW_007090104.1:0-300 GCF_000164805.1 Carlito syrichta
CTAAAAGCTCTAAATATCGACCTCCCATATGATCCCACAATCCCCCTACTGGGAATATACTCTGAAGAACTCAAATCACTCTATCACAAAGATACCTGTACACATATGTTTATTGCAGCATTGTTCACAATAGCAAGGACCTGGAACCAACTATGCTGTCCATCAGATGTGGACTGGATTAAAAAAATGTGGTACATATACACAATGGAATACTACACAGCCACACAAAAGAACAAAATCATGAATTTCACAGCAATCTGGATGGAACTAGAGTCTATAATACTGAGTGATCTCTCACAG
>NW_007090105.1:0-319 GCF_000164805.1 Carlito syrichta
CTGTTTCAACCTTAATAATACAGATAAATATCTAGAGCTACTAGAAACGGCCCAGCACAAACTTTGGGCTGGGCCACATTCCTAAAGACCCAGCATGAACTTTTGGGTTGGGCCACATTTCTAAGGGCCCAGCACATACTTTGGACTAGACTGCTTTCTTTTAAACCAGTTTTTAGTTACAGTTAGTATAGGGTTTTTTCTACTTGTTATAGAAATTGAATTTATTTTACTCATAGAAAGTATTGTAGAATAGGTTATGCTACATCAGTGAATTATGTCAGTTCAAGCATGATCAAACATGATATTTTGAGGTTTAATA
>NW_007090106.1:0-408 GCF_000164805.1 Carlito syrichta
TGCCACTACACTCCAGCCTGGGTGACAGAGTGAGACTCCAACAAAAAAAAAAAAACAAAAGAATTAGTCTTTCTATCAAGAATAGTGGTTTGGTAAACTACTAATTGTATAAATTGCTAATATATACAATTAACTGTAATCTGAATGAGAGCTTAATCTCACAAATTATAATTACTTAGTATATTTTATCTGAATATTATTCTTAGCTTTTTTCTGGTTCCTTAAACTCATCTCTGCTTAGGTTTTTCATTTTAGAGTCTATGTACCTCTGTGCACACAGGTGGCAACAACTTGGAGCAAGGAACCTAAAGTAAACTTCCACAGTGATAGGGAGATAAAGTTGCTATGTTTCTTTCTTTTTTTTTTGAGTTGGAGTCTCACTCTGTCGCCCAGACTGGAGCGCAGTGG
>NW_007090107.1:0-320 GCF_000164805.1 Carlito syrichta
GTTGCCCAGGAGGGTCTCGAACCTGCGGGCTCAGGCAATCCACTCATCTCAGCCTCCCAAGGCACGGGATTACAGGCCGAGCCACCGAGCCCAGTTTAGGACACCTGTTAGTGGGGTTGGCCCCTCTGCCTCCTGGGTCAGGCTTGGAGCTTAAAGAAGTACTATGCCTGGTGAGAAGCATTCGCTGCACTGACTGTTCAGCTGTGTGTAAATTAGGGGTGTAATTTTTTTTTTTTTGAGTTGGAGTCTCACTCCATTGTCCAGACTGGAGTGCAGTGGCATGCTCCCGGCCACCGTAGCCTCGACCTGCTGGGCTCCGG
>NW_007090108.1:0-324 GCF_000164805.1 Carlito syrichta
AGGACATAGAAGACAAAAAGATAATACAAAAAAAATCAATGAAACAAAAAGTTGGTTCTTTGAAAGGATAAACAAAATCGATGGTCCCCTAGCCAGACTGACCAAGAAAAAGAGAGAAAAAGTTCAAATAAACACAATCAGAAACACAAAAGATGAAGTCACATCTGACCCTGAAAACATACAAAAGATCATTAGAGACTACTCTGTACACTTGTAAAAACAAACTTGAAAACCTTAAGGAAATGGAGGACTTTCTGACATCAAACAAGCTGCCTAGGTTGAAACAAGAAGAAATTGAGACCCTAAATAGACCAATAACAATCA
>NW_007090109.1:0-466 GCF_000164805.1 Carlito syrichta
GTGGCCGGCGGCGATGGGCCTCTCCCTTCTCTTTCTGACTGGCCCCTCAGCGTCTCACCCCGGCTGGGGCGCAGCGGCACGCCCACGGCCGCCGCAGTCCCAGCCTGCTGGCTTCAGGCCACCCTGCCCCTCAGCCTCCCGAGCGGCTGGAACTACAGGCCGGCCCCAGCTCATGTTCTTTGAAAGGGTATCGCAGAGACCAGGGCTCGCCAAGGCGCCCAGGCGGGTCTCGAACCCGCGGGCTCAGGCCTTCCACTCGCCTCGGCCTCCCAAGTGCCGGGATGACAGGCTGAGCCACCGAGCCCGGCTTTTTTTTTTTTAAGAGAAAAGATCTCACTGTGCTGCCCAGGCTGGAGTGCAAGTGGCACAATCACCACTCACTGCAGACTCGACATCCGGGGCTCAGACGATCCTCCCACCTCAGCCTCCCAAGCAGCTGGGGCTCCGGGCACCATCGTGCCCGGTC
>NW_007090110.1:0-300 GCF_000164805.1 Carlito syrichta
AGCTAGTTTATTCAACTAGGTAGAAAGAAGGGCAGCTAGTTAAGTTAGCAGGTTAGCAAGCTGGTGAGCTGGTGAGCTAGGTAGTTATGGAGTTAAGGCAGCTGGCAAGGCAGCAGGATACATACGTAGCTAGCTAGTTAAGTCAGTTGGCTAGCCACCTGGCTATCTAGTGATGTCAGCTAGTTACGTCACCTGGCTAGCCAGCTTGATAAGGAGGTAAGTCAACTATTTGAATCAGCTGGCCAGCCAACTGGCTAGTTGGTTAAGTTAGCTAGTTAATTCAAGTGGCTAGCCATCTGG
>NW_007090111.1:0-365 GCF_000164805.1 Carlito syrichta
CAGTGATGCCAGGGAAAGAAAGAATACGAACACAAGAAAACTAAGTACAATTTTTTCTAATAATAACTTTTAAATTATTTCCCACATGCAGTTGAACCCAATCTACTCCCCTCCTGTTCACCTTAAATTATTGAAAATATGCTGGACTCGGTGGCTCAGCCTATAATCCCATGCTTTGGGAGGCTGAGGTGAGTCGATTGGCTGAGCCTGCGGGTTTGAGACCTGCCTGGGCAACTTGATGAGACCTCATCTCTACAATAAATCAAAAAATTACCCAGGCATGGTAGCGCACACCTGTAGTTCCAGCTACTGGAAGGCTGAGGTGGAAGGATCGCCGAAGCCCAGCAGGTCGAGGCTGCAGTGGC
>NW_007090112.1:0-316 GCF_000164805.1 Carlito syrichta
ATCTTGACAAGACCTCATCTCTACAATAAATCAAAAAATTACCCGGGCATGGTAGCACACAACTGTAGTTCCAGCTACTTGAAAGGTTGAGGGGGAAGGATCGCTGGAGCCCAACAGGCTGAGGCTGCAGTGGCCGGGAGCATGCCACTGCCCTCCAGTCTGGGCGACAGAGTGAGATTCCAACTCAAAAAAGAATTTTAAAAATGCTCAACCTCACTAATCATCAGGGAGATGCAAATCAAAACCACACTGACATACCACCTAACTCCAATCAGAATGGCAATTATCAACAACTCAAAAAATAACAGCTGCTGGA
>NW_007090113.1:0-317 GCF_000164805.1 Carlito syrichta
CGGGTTTGAGACCAGCCTGGGGAGCATGGTGAGACTTCATCTCTGCAATAAATAAAAAAGAAAATTAGCCAGGCGTGGTGGTGCATGCCTGTAGTTCCGGCTACTTGGAAGGCTGGGCCGGGAAGATCACTGGAGCCCAGCAGGTCGAGGCTGTGGTGGCCATGAGCATGCCACTGCACTCCAGCCTGGAAGGCAGAGTGAGACTCCTACTCAAAAAACAAAACAAAACCACGGTAAGAACTGAGCACTAGCCGAGCTCGGTGGCTCAGCCTGTAATCCCGCACCTTTGGGAGGCTGAGGTGAGTGGATTGCCTGAG
>NW_007090114.1:0-327 GCF_000164805.1 Carlito syrichta
CACTACATAATGATAAAAGGTTCACTCCATCAACAAGATATACCTATCCTAAACATATATTCACCCAATATAGGTGCACCAACGTTCATAAAGCAACTTCTAGGAAAAGTAAAGAAAGATATTGACTCTTACACCATCATAACTGGGGACTTTAATACCCCACACACAACCCTAGACAGATCATCAGGACAAAAAATCAGTAAAAAGATCCGGAATCTCAATGAAACTATGGACCAAATGGACTTAATTGATACCTACAGAACACACCATCCAAAGACCACAGAATACACATTCTACTCATCACCACATGGAACATATTCTAAGATC
>NW_007090115.1:0-309 GCF_000164805.1 Carlito syrichta
TATTTTTTGAGTTATTGATAATGGCCATTCTGACTGGAGTTAGGCGGTATCTCAGTGTAGTTTTAATTTGCATCTCCTTGATGATTAGTAAGGTAGAACATTTCTTCATGTGTCTGTTGGCCACTCGTATGTCTTCATTTGAGAAGTGTCTGTTCATATCGTTTGCCCATTTTGTAATGGAGTTGTTTTTCTATTTTCAGCATGTTGGAATTTCTTATAGATCCAAAATATTAGGCCTTTGTCAGACAGGGAGTTGGCAAATACTTTTTCCCAGTCTGTGGGCTGTCTCCTTGCTCTCTTGATGGTTTC
>NW_007090116.1:0-345 GCF_000164805.1 Carlito syrichta
GCGGTGGCCGGAAGCGGCCACTGCACTCTAGTCTGGGTGACTGAGTAAGACTCCAAAAAAAAAAAAAAAAAAAAACAAAAACTTGAGAACTGTGAGTAAATGATTTGAGTTATAACTGGTTTTGTGTAGGAGATTTTTCAGACAGAAGGCTAGAATCAGATCCACTCATTCATCCATGCACTCATTGGACCAATATTTGTTGAGTGCCTCCTGCATGCCAGACTCTGTTCTGAGTATTGAAAATGTGGCAGTGAGGGGCCAGGCTCGGTGGCTCAGTTTGTAATCCCAGCACTTTAGGAGGCCGAGGTGAGTGGATTGCCTGAGCCCTCGGGTTCGAGACCCACC
>NW_007090117.1:0-328 GCF_000164805.1 Carlito syrichta
CTCCAGTCTGGGCGACTGAATGAGACTCCAACTCAAAAAAAAAAAAAAAGAGTGGACACTGTTTCTATTTATTTATTTATTTTATTTTTCTTTTTTTAATTTTTGTATTTTTTTTTTGAGTCGAAGTCTCACTCTGCCGCCCAGACTGGAGTGCAGTGGCCGCTCCCAGCCACCACAGCCTCGACCTGCAGGGCTCTGGCGATCCTTCCGCCTCAGCCTTCCAAGCAGCCGGAACTACCGGCGTGCGCTACCACGCCTGGCTGATTTCTTGATTTATTGTAGAGATGAGGTCTCTCTGCCCAGGCGGGTCTTGAACCCACGGGCTCAG
>NW_007090118.1:0-761 GCF_000164805.1 Carlito syrichta
CCTTTCTCAAGCATGCGTTGAGAGAAGAACTACATGCATTGCTGAAGGTCCATTTTGCCTCACCCACCAAGAACACCTGGTGAATAATGACTCTCGCTGACTGTTAAACCATTGGTCATGACAACCGAACGAGGTCCTGCACTCCTTTACGACGGTGCATGCCATGCAGTCCTTCTCAGCAGATTTTCCCCCTGAAAGACAAAACGTGTGATGTGGTGATCAGCCAGGGATGCCAAAATGGCCAGGAACGCTGATGAGGATTAAAGTTTAAGGATAACATGGGACAAATGATGCAGTAGCATATCCTCCTGCTCCACATGATGGCCTCCGGTATGACAAGTCCTCCAGCAACAAACTAGATCGTACCAAAGGGACCATCATCATTTCTCCCATGTTGGATTACACAAGTGTCTTCTAGGCTGGGCCTCAGCGTCATGCCATTGTACTTGATATTTGAGTCATCACCGCTCCTCAAGGCAATATAAAGTACTCATCATTGACCCAACAAAAGTATCTACCAATTCCATATATGCGGCAAGGACAGTCATATGCTCACCACAAGTGAAGCAGTAACAGCACATGGAAGAATATTTCAATTCCAGAGGATCAGTGGCCATCCATCTTGTTACAACCCTTTGTTTAAGAGATAGCAGCTTATTTCCAGGCCAGTTTCTGGCAGAAGAGGAGTTAAAAACGGTGTGTCCAAATGGAAACGGAAATTTCCACTGGGAGGCCTCTTCCCACAGACCTTTCTTCCGAGT
>NW_007090119.1:0-366 GCF_000164805.1 Carlito syrichta
TCCACTCACCTCAGCCTCCCAAAGCGCGGGATTACAGGCTGAGCCACCAAGCCCAGCTGGTTATATATTTTTTAATCACTAAAATATAAGATAGCGTATGGCAAGTGGCAAATGACAAGATCATACTATAAGGAAAAAGTCTCCTGGAGTTCAGGAGGAAGTGTCCCAGCGCCATGACAACATGCTCTGGCCCGCCCATCCCCACGTGATTCAGGGCTCCACTTGACCTTGGTCAACTTCCATTTCAGTCAGAAGAAGCCAAGCAAAATGGGTTGTTGAAAGGATGAAAATGGTGGCTCAGCCTGTAATCCCAGTACTTTGGGAGGCTGAGGCGAGAGAATTGCCTGAGCCCAGGGGTTCGAGACC
>NW_007090120.1:0-334 GCF_000164805.1 Carlito syrichta
TGCCACCAAACCACCTCTACATGAAACACTTAAGAAAGTACTAAACACAGAAGAAAAGGATAAAAGAACAATGTTCTTCACAAGAGTACAGGGAAAGAATAAAATATACATGAACCAACCCCAAAACCAAAAGAAAGACCAAAAAACCAACTGGAAGAATAACAACTGTTTAAGAACTCTATGATAAGGACGAACTCTCACATTTCACTCCATCAACAAGAAATATCTATCCTAAACATATATGCACCCAACATAGGTGCGCCAACTTACATAGAGCAACTTCTAGAAAAACTAAAGAAAGATATTGACTCTAACACCATCATAACTGGGGACT
>NW_007090120.1:690-7512 GCF_000164805.1 Carlito syrichta
AAAACCCTAATTTCAGCAGAAGAATACAGATCACCAAAATAAAAGCCCAAATCCAGGACAAGAAGACAAAAAGATAATACAAAAAAATCAATGAAACAAAAAGCTTATTCTTCAAAAGGATAAACAAGATCAATGGTCCCCTAGTTAGACTGACCAAGAAAAAAAGAGAAAGAGCCCAAATAAGCACAATCAGAAACACAAAAGATGAAGTCACATCTGACCCTGAAGAAATACAAAAGATCATTAGAGACTACTACGTACACTTGTATGGAAACAAACTTGAAAACCTTAAGGAAATGGAGGACTTTCTGACATCACACAACCGACCTAGGTTGGAACAAGAAGAAATTGAGATCCTAAATAGACCAATAAAATCAAGGAAATTGACTACGTAATAAGAAAACTACCTACAAAAAAAAGCCCTGGTCCAGATGACTTTCCAGCAGAATTCTAAAAGACATTTAAGGAGGAGCTGATACCAATCCTACTGAAGGTATTCCAGGTGATTGAAAAAGATGGAACTCTCCCCAAATCATTTTACAAAGCCAACATCACATTGATACCCAAGCCAGGTAAAGATCCAACAAAGAAAGAGAACTACAGGCCAACATCTTTGATGAACATAGATGCTAAAATTCTCAACAAGATCCTAGCAAACCAGATTCAACAACACATCTCAAAAATCATCCATCATGACCAAGTAGGCTTCATTCCTGGGATGCAAGGCTAGTTCAACATTCGTATAACCATAAATGTAATTAAATACATCAACAGATGTCAAAACAAAAACCACATGATTATATCATTAGACACAGAAAAAGCTTTTGATAAAATCCAGCACCCCTTCTTGATAAAAACCCTCAAACATCTAGGCATACGGGGAACATACCTCAAAATAGTAAAAGCCATCTACGAGAAACCCACAGCCAGCATACTCTAAATGGACAAAAATTGGAACCATCTCCCCTGAAAATCGGAACAAGACAAGGATGCCCACTCTCACCCCTCCTGTTCAATATAGTATTGAAAGTCCTGGCTCAAGCAATCAGAGAAGAGAAGGCAATCACGGGTATCCAAATAGGAAACGAGGAAGTCAGAGTTATCTCTCTTTGCAGATGATATGATTGTGTACCTTGAAAACCCAAGAGAATCTGTCAAAAACCTCCTTACACTGATAAAGGCCTTTGGCTAAGTCTCAGGATACAAAATAAATGTGCAAAAGACAACCGCATTCCTTTACACAAATAATAAACAAACAGAAACCCAAATAAAAACCACAATTCCATTCACAATAGCCACAAAAGAAATGAAATACCTTGGCATCTTCCTAACCAGAGATGTGAAAGACCTTTACAATGAAAATTACAAAACACTGCTCAAAGAAATCAAAGATGACACAAACAAGTGGAAAAATATCCCATGCTCATGGATTGGAAGAATCAACATTGTGAAGATGTCCATCTTACCTAAGGCAATCTACAAATTCAATGCAATACCCATCAAATTACCAGCAACATTCTTCTCAGACCTAGAAAAAACAACACAGGAATTCATATGGAAACACAAACGTCCAAGAATAGCCAGAATAATCCTCAGCAAAAAACACAAAGCAGGTGGTATCACATTACCAGACTTCAAACTTTACTATAAAGCTACAATCATCAAAACAGCTTGGTATTGGTATAGGAAAAAGCATATAGATCAATGGAATAGAATTGAGATTCCAGAAGCAAAACCTCAATTTGTCAACCAACTCATCTTTGAGAAAACCTCCACCACCTACCACTGGGGAGAGGAGAACCTATTCAGTAAATGGTGCTGGGAAAACTGGCTGACCACATGCAGAAGATTGAAACAGGACCCCTATCTACCCTCATACACAAAAATTAACTCCAAATTGATCAGAGACCTAAATGTAAAACCTCAAACCATAAGAACCTTAGAAAATGAAGGACATACCCTCATGGAAATCGGAACTGGCATCCAATTTCTGAACAAAATCCGAAATCCACAGGTCATAAGAGAGAAGATTGAAAAGTGGGACCTTATTAAACTGACAAGCTTCTGCAAAGCCAAAGAAACCATCAATAGAGCAGGGAGACAGCCTACAGATTGGGAAAAAGTATTTGCCAACACCAGGTCTGACAAAGGCTTAACGTCTTGGATCTACAAGGAACTCAAACGTGCTGAAAAGAAAAAAACAAACAACCCCATTATAAAATGGGCAAAAGATATGAACAGACACTTCACAAAGGAAGACATCCGAACAGCCAACAGACACATGAAGAAATGTTCAACCTCACTAATCACCAGGGAGATGCAAATCAAAACCACACTGAGATACCACCTAACTCCAGTCAGAATGGCAATTATCAACAACTGAAAAAATAACAGCTGCTGGAGAGGGTGTGGCAAAAATGGAACATTTCTACACTCTTTGTAGGAGTGTAAACTAGTGCAACCTCTGTGGAAAGCAGTGTGGCAATTCCTAAAAGCTCTAAATATCAACCTCCCATATGACCCTGCAATCCCCCTACTGGGAATATTTCCTGAAGTACTCAAATCACTCTATAAAAAAGATACCTGCACACATATGTTTATCGCAGCATTGTTCACAATAGCAAGAACCTGGAAGCAACCATGCTGCCCATCAAAAGAGGACTGGATTTAAAAATGTAGTACATATACATGATGGAATACTACGCAACCATCAAAAAGAACAAAATCATGAATTTCGCAGCAACCTGGATGGAACTAGAGTCTATAATACTGAGTGACCTCTCACAGAAACAAAGATCCGAGTATCACATGTTCTCACTCATATAATGGACCCTGAACATCCAATGTAATACTATAAGAAAATGATTGTCAGTAGTGGGAAACTATTGGCGGGGGAGATGGGATTAATAGTAGCAAATATCTGTTTCGGGATGGGGAAACACCTCTTATCAACAAGGGTGCCTGAAGGAAACGTAATTGTATAGCTAACCCTTAACTGTACCCCACAATATCATAATAAAAAATATTGATTTAAAAAAAAAAAGGTCCTCACAGATGTCATAATATCCTTGTCACTCTAGTCTATAAGATGGTTGGGAAGGAAACAGCTGATCAGGAAAAGTAGGAGTGGCTGGATGATTATTGATACTTTCAACTATTCTATATAACTTATTTTCCTTGAACTAGATGCATTCTGAATGTAATTATCTCTTTCCATTCTGGCAATAGCAAAATAAATTTTATTCATCAAACTCCTCAAATGCTGACTAATCTTTGCTTGTGACTTTCATTGTTTGAAGACAGATAAAGAAAAAAAAATAAAACTGTGTATATATGTGTGTAATAGAAAATTGATTTACCTAATTTTATTTTTTAAATGGACAAGAGGAAGTAAGAAAAATAAGCAAGATACATATATTGCAGAGTGAATGTGTATACTATTAAGTATGTTGTATGTGATATGAAGACTTCAAATATCTGTCATTTTTTCACTTTTTTTTCAAATACAGTCCTTATATATACTTAAATATTGTGTATAACTCATTTTCTTATCTCAGCAAATGTTTTATGACATTCAGGTCAACACATTGATTTCTAGCATTGCTACAGATGGTCTGAGCTGATCCCTGGTCTCCCTTATCACTTCATTTGTGTCCCTTCCAGAACTATGTACTTATTCAAAGCGAATGACCTTCTTAAAGAGGACCAGTCATGAAGGGTATTTAAAAGGTATATCCCCTTTGTATAATTTCCAGGCATGTCACACTTTATTCAAAGGTAAATCTGTGGAACATAAATCTGTAGAACAAATAGACAAATTTTGGCTGGCTGAGTGAAATCAGAGTGCACTGATCCTATGTCATCAACCTAAATGGTTCATTTAAAAGCAACAATTACATTGATTGTGAGCTCTAAATGGTAAGGATATTTGTTTCTTCTCTGTAGCATGAAAGTGCCTTGATAATGGTTACTAAAACATTTTGAGCACAAGCTATTAGCTGTTAAGTAGTGCTACTTGAAATTAGTTTATTTGAAACTGTAGTGGCTGAATGTTCAATCTGAGAGACCACCAAGAGCCAATTCTGATGAAAGTTCAAGAGGGTCTTTATTTCCAAGCTCGAGCCTGGACCTCTGTCGACAACCAATGCAGCGGAGTACACCCAGAGGCCCTGACTTCCTTAAGCAGACACCTTTTATGTTTTCACACAAAGGGAGGAGGAGTTTGGGGGGACTTTCCAGTCTTGTTACCATTTAATTGGGTAGTAACCTCTGGTGGTCAGCTTAATCGTGGAGGATTGGCTAGCTTGACTCGGGCTGACCTTGGCCCACTAGCTGGAGAAGTTGCAGAGACATTTAGAAACTTTAGGTGATTTTCCCCTGGCACCTGATTGGGGAAAGTGGGTCAAGGGAAGAGGTTGAAGCTTGAACTGGAGCTTTGCAGTTTTTCCCATAACTGAAACTTTAAACAGCTACAGGTTATGTTTTAAAGCAGAAAACTAAAATGGCTGTGCTATTGTCCACAAGCCGATTACATATTTATTGGGTTATAGCATGCTCTTAACCTAAGTCTATGGTATACTCTATTATGGTTCTCTCAAAACCTGTTACATTTAGAAGCTCACATTGCTATTGTTTACCAAGGGACACTATTTTTACAATTTATTTACTAAATCTTTACCTGTTGAGGACATTTTCATATGAAATCTGAGAGACAGTCAGAGAAGTACCCAGATAATACGCTCAGAATTCTATTGCCCCAAGTTTCTGTGATTGAATAGCCAAAAATTAAAATCATTTCTTTTTTGTCAATAATATTCATGCTACAATCAAAAAAGCCAGCAAACTGTTGAAATGCAAGTGTTATTTTCCCATGTTGAAAGCAATTTTTTTATATTGAAAAAAATACTGATTTGAAAAAAAAATACCCAAGAGACACCCTCTTCAATAAACAGTGCTGGGAAAACTGGGAAACCACATGCAGATTAATGAAACTGGACCTCTAACTCTCACCATATACAAAAATCAATTTAAGATGGATTGAAAACTTAAACATAAGACCTGAAATTATAAAACCACTAGAAGGAAGTATAGGGAAACTCTTTAGGACATTGGTCTAAGAAAATATTTTTATGGTTAAGTCATTAAAAACACAGGCAAGAAAACCAAAAATAAACAAATGGGACTATATTAAAATAAATACTTCTGCACAGCAAAAGAAACAATCAGCAGAGTGAAAAGACAACCTATGGAATGAGAGACAATATCTGCAAACTACTCGTCTGACAAGGGAATAATAACAATAGCATATAAGAAACTCAAACAACCTACCAGCAATAAAACAAATAATCTTATTTAAAAATCTGCAAAGGACATGAACAGACATTTCTCAAAAGAAAATATACAAATGGCCAACAGGTATATGAAAAAAATGTGCAACATCACTAATCATCAGAGAAACATAAATCAAACCACAATGAGATATCTTAGATGTCTTAGTGAACTTATAAACTCTTGGTAGAAATGGAAATTAGAACAGCCATTATGGAAAACAGTAGTGAGATTTCTCAAAATACTAAAAACAGGGCTACCATATGACCAGCAATTCCACTACTAGTTATTTATCCAAAAAAAAAAAAAGAACTCAGTGTTCCAAAGGCTTGTCTTCACTCCCATGTTTATATTGTGCAGCACTATGCACATTAGTGAAGATGTGTAATCTGCCTGTGTCCAACAATGCATGAATGAATAAAGAATATGTATATATATATATTACACGCCTGGCTAATTGATTTATTTTTGTTTGTATATATATATAGATATCCATTAAAGGGTATGAAGTGTCACTTGCAGCCACATGGATGGATGGAACTGGAAGTCATTAAGTGAAGTGAAATAAGCCAGGCACAGAAATACAAACATCACATGGTCTCAATCATACTGGGAGCTGAAACAGTGGATCTCATGGAGACAGAGAATAGAATGATCCATTCTAGAGACAGGTGAGGGTGTGTGGTTGGTTGGGGGCAAGGGGTTGAGGAGAGATTGTTCAACAGGTACAAGCCTACAGTTGGGAGGAGCAAGTTTTGACGTTTGGTAGCAGAGCAGGGCGACCATAGTTAGAAATAACGCATCGCATATTTCAGTAGCTCGGAGAGAGGGCTTGAATTGTTCCCAACACATAGAGATGGTAAAATGGTGGCCAATACCCTAAGTACCCAGACTTAGTCATGACACGTGCTCTGCAACATAATTTCACATATACCCCAAAAGGTTTACACATATGGTTCATCGAGAAAATTGAAGGTCCTGCATGGCGGCGGCAGCGGCAAGGTGACGGCCCACGGGGCTTTCCCGGGGTCCTTGGCACCGACGGGGTTAATTCAGTCATTCATGCCAATCCCGGAAGAGAGGCAGTTGCCAGCCGGTGGAGGGTGGGACTGGAGGAGGGTGGGGCCGGTGCAGAGCAGGGACCCTTGGAGGGCGAGGCTGGAGGACGGCGGGGCCGACGGAGGGTGGGGACCGGTGGAGGGCGGGGCCGGTAGAGAGCGGGGCCGGTGCAGGGCGGGGTCGGCGGAGGGTGGGATCGGTGCAGAGCGGAGTCGGTGCAGGGCGGGGCCAGCGGAGGGCGGGGCTGTGCAGAGCTGCAGGGGCCGGTGCAGGGCTGCGGGGGTCCTCGGAGCCGAGAAGGTGGAGGGCGGGGCCAGTGCAGAGCCGGGGGGCCCAGTGCAGGGAGGGGCCGCGGGGTCCTCGGCGCCTACTGGGTTAATGCACCCGCTCATGCTGCCCCAAGAAGAGAGGCAGTTGCTGGGCGATGGAGGGCGG
>NW_007090120.1:7532-38850 GCF_000164805.1 Carlito syrichta
GCGGAGGGCGGGGATGGAGCGGCGCAGATCTGTGGCTTCTGCGTTCTCTTCCTGTCCCTCCCTCGAGCCAACCGCGACTCCGGCCTTCCTTCCAGCAGGGGGCGACGAAGACCCGGAATCTCCGGATGCAGGCGGGAGACGGCCCAGCCGTTACCCCAGGCCCCTGTTCTCGGCCTCCGGGTCCCACCGATGGAGACCCCTGCCAGCCCAGAACCAGCAAACGGGCGAGCCTCCCGTCCAGCCCACGGCCTGAGACCTAGGGGAGGGTGGAGTGGGGCCGCCCCAGGCACTGCCCTGCCCTCCTACATCCTCTTCTCCTCTTCCCCGGGTGGGGTGCGGTCATCTCCTCACCTGCTGCTTCCTTTCTTCCCCCGGGTCATGCTTCCCCGTCCTGGCCTGCCCTTCCCTTCCCAGGCATCTCGGGGGCCATTGCGTGGCCCAAGCTGGAGAGCAGGGGCAGGCTCACAGCCACAGTGGCCTCGACCTGCAGGGATCTGGCGATCCTCTCACCTCGCCCTCCCAAAGTGCTTGTACAGGGTTGGGTCAGCGCGCCTGGCCGTATTTTTTTATTTAACTTTTTTTTTGAGTGGGAGTCTCCCTCTGTCACCCAGGCTGGAGTGCAGCCTCAACCTGCCAGGCTCAGGCAATCCTTCTGCCTCAGTCTTCCAAGTAGCCAAAACTACAGGTGTGCACCACCACACTGGGCTAATATTTTGATTTATCGTAGAGATGAGATCTCACCATGTTGCCGGGGCTGGTCTCGAATCCCTGAACCCAGGCAGTCCTCTCGCCTCAGCCTCCCAAAGTGCTGGGATTATAGGCACGCGCCATCACACCCGGCTCAAATGCTATTCTTATGCCTACTCAAGGCAGCTCTTTGGTGAAGACAAGGATTGGTTCCCCAAGTGGTTTTCCATCCCCTATTTAGTGAGAAAAAAGTGATAGTGAATTGAGCTGCAATATTCTCTGCCAGGAAAAATTAGAAACAGGATCTTGGAGTTACTTTTATGTCTGTATGAGCATCACAAAATATGTGTAAACATAGTAAATTTTTCGTTTAACTCAGTTTTAGACTTGTTGCAATACCCATGTGGCAGAAGTGTGGTGGGGAAAAATGAAGAATGAATCTACAAATAAAGCAATAAATACTGGTCAAAGATGTGGAGAAATTGGGCCCTCATGCATTGCAGGTGGGCATGTAAAATGGTGCACTCACTTTGTTGACAGTTTGGCAGCTCCTAAACAAGTTCAACATAGAATTACCATATGATAGAGCATGTCCACTCCTAAATTGATGCCCAAGAGAATTGAAAACCTATGCCCGGCCAGGCACAGTGGCTCAAACTATAATCCCAGCATTTTGGGAGGCCAAAGCAAGAGGATTGCCTGAACCTAAGCATTTGAGACCAGTCCAAGCAACTTGCTGAAACCTTATCTCTACAAAAAAATCACAAAAACTATCCAGGCTTGGTGGCTTGCATCTGTAGTTCCAGCTACTTGCAAGGCTGAGGTGGAGGATTGCCTGAGCCCAGCAGGTCGAGGGTGCAGTGGCCATGAGCAATGCACCACTGCATTCCAACCTGGGTGACAGAGTGAGACTCTGACTCAGAAAAATAATAAATAAATAAAGTATTGTTGCTTGAGGAAAAACAGCAAATTTGAGAAGGTGGACACTTTTTAAGAATTTGGTATATTTATAATACAAAATTTAAACTAGAAGACGATATATATAAAATTTTGTAGAAATGCTGAGTTTGCAAGGCCTTTCCTGGCCTTAGATGTTATGACACTTTGTAGTACCATTTCTTTGCCCTTACTTTGTAGAGTGTTTCATTCATATGCTCACCTAACCACCCATCAACAACCTTGCAGTAGTGTCCATATTAGCTCCCTGGAACAGTGTCCCCATGTTGTAGGTGAGGAAGTGCAGAGGGGCAGAGCCTTGCTTACCACACATAGCTGGCAAGTGGCAGAGCCAGATGCCTGTCTACATTTTCTAATGCTGAGGCATTTCAAATGGTAAATTTTTTTATTCAAATTTTTAAATTATTTTTAGTAGAGACAGGGTCTTGCTATGCTGCCCAGTCTGATCTTGACTCAAATGTTCCTCCCACCTCAGCATCCCAAATTCCTGGTATTGCAGGTGTGAGCCACTGTACCTGGCCCAGGGCTTCTGTTTTATATGTCCTTTTTAATTTATCTTTTCTGGCAATTTATTTGAATTGATTTGATTTCGAGTTGGAGTCTCACTCTATCACCCAGGTTGGAGGGCAGTGGCACGCTCCCAGCCACTGAAGTCTCGACCTGCTGGGCTCAGGTCATCCTTCCACCTTAGCCTTCCAAGGAGCCGGAATTACGGGCAAGCGCCATCACGCCCAACTAATTTTTTGATTTATTGTAGAGATGAGGTCTCACCGAGTTGCCCAGTCTGGACTCAAACCCACAGGCTTAGGCAATCCTCTCTCCTCAGCCTTCCAAAGTACTGGGAACACAGACATGAGCCACCATGCATGGCCCTGGCAATTTATTTTTGTTACATTTTACAAAAGCACCAATTCATAACAGATTGGGAAAAAACGAACTTAGTCCTTTAGCAACAGACAGTTTGTGAAGCACCTTGGCATAGAAATCATCACATCTGCACACAGGTGGACTAGTATGAGGATAAGAGTTGCAGCTTTGTTTCTAAAAATGAAAATTTGGGCCAGGTGCAGTGACTCACACCTAAAATCTCAGCACTTTGGGAGGCCGAGGTGAGAGGATTGCCCGAGTCCATGGGTTTGAGATCAGCCTGGGCAACTTGTCCAGATCGCATCTCCACAATAAAATCGAAAAATTAGTTGGGCATGGTGGTAAGTGCTTGTTGTTCCAGCTACTTGGAAGACTGACATCGAAGGATTACCTAAGCCCAGCAGGTCAAGGTTGCAGTGGCCATGAGCATGCCAATGCACTCCAGCCTGGGTGACAGAGTGAGACTGACTCAAAAAATAAAAATGAAAAATTGGAATCAAATGAAATGTCTATAAATAAGAAAAAGGATAAATAAATGTTGGCATATTCATACACTAGAATATACTTTCATATGTTTTGTGTTTTTCAGACAGAATCTTGCTGATGCCCAGGCTGGAGTCCAGTGGCATGAACTCCTGGGCGCAGGTGATCCACCTTAGCCTTCTGAGTAGCTGGGACTACAGGCACGCATCATCACTCCTGACTAATTTTTAAATTTTGTGTAGGGATGGGGTCTCCCTATGTTGCTCAGGCTGGTCTTGAACTCTTGGTGTCAAGTGACCTCCCACCTCAGCCTTCCAAAGTGCTGGGATCATAGGTGTGAGCCACCATGCCCAGCTAATTCAGTAAGTTAAATGAACTAAACTAGATCTACAAACATATGTCAACATGAATAAATCTCAAAAACGTGAAAAGAAGCAGAAGGAGAGAGACAATGTGATACCACTTATATACATGTTGAAATTTGGCAAAAACAAGTATTCCTGTAAATATATATATAAAGTGGGTACACTTGCCGGGCTCCGTGGCTTAGCCTGTAATCCCGCGCCTTTGGGAGGCTGAGGTGAGTGGATTGTCTGAGCCTGCGGGTTCGAGACCCACCTGGGCAGGCGAGACCTCATCTCTACAATAAATCAAAAATTAGTTGGGCGTGGTAGCACATGCCTGTAGTTCCAGCTACTTGGAAGGCTGAGGCGGAAGGATCGCCGGAGCTCAGCAGGTCGAGGCTGCGGTGGCCGGGAGCGGCCTGGGTTGCTCAGTCTGGGCGACAGAGTGAGACTTCAACTTAAATAAATAAATAAATAAATAAATAAGTGGGTACACTTTAGGTATATTATAAAATTTATACGAAAATCATGAATTGTTATCATGTAATACATAATTGTTATCTGGGAGAGAAGGAAGGGAAAAGAGAGCTGGGTGGTGGACATACTAAGATTTGGTTATTATTCTTATACCTCTCTGTATGTTTGAAGTTTTCATTAGTCTACTTAACATCTGAATCCTTACTTTTCTAAACACGATTGCTTTTCTCTTCAAAATGAATGTTTTTGAATTTTTACAATGACTAAATTTAAAGAAAGATATTAAGTAAAAAAAAATGTAGGTGGTATATGGGTATGACAGTCATGTGAAATTTATAGGGCATGACTGGAGGAAGAGAAATACTGATATGGTTTGCACTGTCCCTTTTTTCCCCAGCTGATGCAGCATCTCATAACCAAATTTAAAGTTCAATTGACAACAACAATGTTGATAATTATTTTGGCCTATGTATATTCTTTTTCTTTAGATTTGATTATTCCAGTTTTCTTTTCTACCTTATTATTTCACTATGTATACTTCTGAGCAGTGGTGACCAACATATGCTGAGTCCCACCTGGGTACTACAGACCCCAGTCGCCTCTCCATCAAACTCTGGAATAATTTATGCAGACTCTCAGGTAGATGCCCTCCCCCTACACTGGGAATTTGTAATCAACGTCCTTTACATCCATAAAGCAACTACAATGGACATGAAATACATTTCACAAACATTTACAAGTAAATGACAAACTGAAAGTTCTCTCACTGGTAGTTTTTGAATATGGTAAATTATTGCTTATACGTGAGTTGAAAACAGTTGTTAAAAAGGTAATTTCCTCAGATGTGTAAGCCAGGCTTAGTGCAAAGACCCAGAGGGGCACTTCGCACCCCAGGATGGAATCTGCCTGTTTACAGGAAGTCTCAATGATTTCAAAAGTCAGAAAGTGAGACTCCAGGATTCTGCAGAAAATGAAAACTTGGAAGGGTGGATTTTGAGAATCCCTGGGAGACACAAGAGGTGGAATATTTTTTACAGTATCAGGGAAATATGTACACCTGACACAAAATTTCCAAGAAAATTGGAAATACCATAGTTACCTAGGGCTACGTCTTTTGGGAATCTTGGTATGGCAGAAGAAGGCATTTTCCCTGTCTGGCCATTGGTCAAAACTAGATTTGGTTGTGGTTGGCCTAAATAAACTCATATTTAAAGCAATTGGGTTAGGCATGGTGGCATGTACATATAGTCCCAGTTACTGGGGAGGTTGAGGTGATAGGATCACTTGAACGCAGGAGTTTGAAGCAGCAGTGAGCTATGATTGTGTCACTATTCTCTAGCCTGGGCGATAGAGCAAGGACCCCTACCCCTCATTTAAAAAAAAAAAAACCAAAACAGTTGAATGGGTCATTGGTGAAAATGTAGATATCTGACTTCCCTTTGAAAGTGTATAATCGGCTGGGTTCGGTGGCTCAGCCTGTAATCCCAGCACGTTAGGAGGCCGAAGCAAGTGGATTGCCAGAGCCCACAGGTTCAAGACCAGCCAGGGAAAGTTGACGAGACCTCATTTCTACAATAAATCAAAAAATTAGCTGGGCATGGAAGTGCATGCCTGTAGTTCTAGCAACTTGAAAGCTGAGGTGGAAGGATCACCGGAGCCTAGCAAATCGACACTGGGGTGGCCGTGAGTGTGCCACTGCACTCCAATGGGTGATGAAGTCAAACTACCACTCAAAAACTACAAATAAACAAACAAATAAATAAAAGTATATAATCTGGCCAGGCATGGTGACTCAGCCTGTAATCCCAGAACTTTGGGAGACTGAGGCAAGAGGATTACCTGAGGCCAGGGGTTCAAGACCAGCCTGGACAACTTGGTGGTGCATGTCTGTAGTACTTGGAAGGCTGAGGTGGAAGGATCACCTGAGCCCAGCAGGTTGAGGCTGCAGTGGCTGTAAGTGTGCCACTGCACTCCAGCCTGAGCAACAGAGTGAGACTCCAACTCAAAAAATAAAAAAGCAAATTATAAGTGGTTGATGAAAATTAAGATAATGCACCTGAATAATCACAACCGAAGAACAGAAATTAACAACATTCCCAGAGTGTTCTCTTTTGCCCCCATCCCTGTAAAAACCAATCTTGTGTCTTTTCAAAGGTAGTCAACCTTTGAAAACCTTGACTTATGACACAGTTAATTTTCCTCTGATTTTTAATTGTATAGAAAAGAAATTATACACACTCTTTTATGTGTGTCTTCTTTTATTCTATAATTTTGTAGGATTCATCCATGTTGTAATATGAAGCTCTGGTTAATTTTCATTTCATTACGGTATTCCAGTCTAAGAAATTTTCCCTATTACAAGGCCAGGGTGCTATTCTTCTTTGATTTTTCTTGGCACTTCACACATACAATATGCCTGGAATTGATTTGGGTTTTGTTATGAGATACAGATCAACTTATGCATATGTCAAGATTGAGCAATTCCTGTTATTTTTATTTTTTTGAGTTTGAGTCTCACTCTTGTTGCCCAGGCTGGAGTGCAGTGACATGCTTGTGGCTGCCAAGGCCTCGACCTGCTGGGCTTAGGTGATTTTTCCACCTCAGCCTTCCAAGTACCTGAAAGTACAGATGCATGCCACCATGCCTAGCTAGTTTTTGTAATTTATTGTAGAGATGAGGTCTCACCAACTTGCCCAGGCTGGTCTCAAACCCCCGGACTCAGGCAATCCTCTCACCTCAGCCTCCCAAAGTACTGGGATTACAGGCTGAGCCACCATGCCTGGCCTAAAAATTCCTGTTTTATTGCATTTTACCTAACTTCCAAGTCAGTGTTGAATAATGATGCTGATAGCAGACATCCTTATCTTGTTGCTCATATTATTGGGAATAGCTTTCGGTTTTTACCACTTATAATTATGTTGACTATTGGTTTTTGGTAGGTGCTTTTCAGTATGTTTAAGGAATTTCACTTCCTATTTTACTTGGAGTTCTAATTAAGAATGGTTACTATACGACCCTGCAACCCCCCTTGGGAATATATCCAGAGGAACTCAAATCACTATATGAAAAAAATGCATGTTACTTGCACACATGCATGTTTACTGCAGAATTATTCACAATAGCAAAAAACAAGGAACCAATTGTGCTGCCCATCAAAAGAAGAATTGGATTTTTTAAAAAATGTGGTACATATACATGAAGGAATATTACACAGCCATAAAGAAGGACAAAATTATGAACTTCACAGCAACTTGGATGGACTCGGAGTCTGCAATAATGAGTGATCCATCACAGAAACAAAGAACTCAGTACCACATGTTCTCACTCATAAGCGGACCTTGAACAATTATCATAATCCTATAAGAAAGAGATTGGCAGTAGTGGGAAACTGCTGGGGAGGGAGAGGTGGGATGAACAGTAGTAGAAAACTCCCAGGGAAGGAGGGGGCACACCTCATCAACAAGGGTGCCTGCATAATGAACATTTGTATACCTAACCCTGAATTGTACCCCACATTTTAAAAATAAAAACAATATTTTAAATCAAAAATTTTTAAAAGAACAGTTACTGAATAATATCAAATTTCACTTGAGTATCTATTAATAAATTCACATTTTTTTCTCTTTAGATTTTGGTATAATAAATTATGTTGCTAGATTTCTTCATACTGAATCATCTTTGTGTTTCTGGAATAAAACCTAGTGGAACAAACTACACTGCTCATTTGTTTTACTGCTTTATTTATATCTTTGGTGTCTTTAATCACTCATGAAAACGGGCTGTAGTTTTGTTTTCAGTATTTTATTTCTCTTTTTTTTAAGTCAGAGTCTTACTCTGTCACCCAGGCTGGAGTGCAGTGGCAAAATCACAGCCACTGCAGCCTCAATCTGCTGGGCTCAGGTGACCCTTCCACTTCAGCCTTCCAAGTAGCTGGAACGACAGGCACACACCACCCTGTCTACCTAATTTTTTGATTTATTGTAGAGATGAGGTCTCACCAAGTTGCCCAGACTGGTCTTGAACCTGTGGGCCCAGGCAATCCTCTCACCTTGGCCTCCCAAAGTGCTGAGATTATAGGCATGAGCCACCATGCTTGGTCTCCATAGTTTCTTTTTCTGGATTTAGCATGAAGGGCAGGTTGCCACATAAAATGAATCAGGGAGCTTCCTATCTTTTTTATCTTTCATATGCAATTCAAACTGTTTGGACAAACTTACACTCCCATGGGCAATGTATGACAGTTCTTGGTGATCACCATATCCACTAACAGTTGGTATTGTCACATCTTTATGGTAACTTTGTGGATATGCAGTGGTTTCTCATCGTGGTTTTAAGTTGCATTTATTTAAATATTAATAAAGTCAAGCACATTTTCAGATGCTTTTTGAATTTTTTTATTTCATTTTTGTGAATATCAGTTTAAGTGTTTTCTCATTTTTCTATTGAGTTGTCTGTTTTCTTTTTGATTTGTAGTATTTCTTTATGTATCCTGGTTATTTGTCTTTTGTTAGTTATATGTACTGCAAATACTAAATTTATCAACATTTTCTATTTTGTCTAGTACTTTTTGTGTCATGTTTAGTTTTCTCTACCCCAAAGCCAGGAATAGTCTCCTATTTCATCATTAATCCTCCTACACAGTCATTTAAAATCTTCATAACTTTTGCCTTTGATATATATTATTTTGAGTTGGAGTCTCACTCTGTCACCCAGACTGGAGGGCAGTTGTATGTTCATGGCCACCCCAGCATCAACCTGCTGGGCTCCAGTGATACTTCTGCTTCAGTCTTCCAAGTAGCCAGAATTAAAGGCACACACCACCATGCCTGGCTAATTTTTTCTTTATTGTAGAGACGAGGTCTCGGGAAGTAGCCCGGGCTGGTCTGGAACCTACAGGCTCAAGCAATCCACTTGCCTCAGCCTCCCAAAGTGCTGGGATTACAGGCTGAGTCACCAAGTTTGGCCATATTTGTTCTTTAATCAACTTAGAATTGATCTTTGTGAATATCCTATCCTATTGTTCTATTGGTCTATTCATGCATCACTGAGTAATTTTTTTGTGTATTTGGACAAGATTTATGGACAGAAAAAGTAAAGTGATATACAGAAAATAGAAGTGAAATAGAATAGAAAAAGTAAAGTGATATACAGAAAATACAGGCAAAAAACCTGTATTATTAATACCTTATGGTAAATCTTAACATATGGTAGAATACGTTTTTTTATTTTGTTCTTCTTTAAAACATGTTCTGGCTATTCCTGTTCCCCCTTGAACTTCCACACACATTCTAAAACAAGCTTCATGTATTTTCAAATAGCTGAAGTTCACTTATTTTCATAGCTACATAGTGTTAAATTGAAGCGCAATTTATCCATTCTAGAGTTGAGTAAATGAACATTGGTTTTTCCCTCAATCTTTTTTCGATATTACAGACAACACTGATATAAACATCTCTCTTACATGCACTGCTGTGCTCCTGTACATGAGCTTTTCTAGAAATAAAACTGAATTGTAGAGTAGGTATATTATCAGATTTGTTAGATAATGCCAAAATGGTTTCCAAAGTTCTTGGACGTGTTTATACTCCTATCAACCAGATTTGAGAGTTCAGACTGCTCCAACTTCTTAACAGTACTTGATATTAATCAACATTAAAGTTTCTTCCAGGCTGGGCATGGTGGCTCACGCCTGTAATTCCAGCACTTTGGGAGGCCGAGGTAAAAGGATTGCCTTAGCCCATGTGTTCGAGTCCAGCCTGGACAACTTGGTGAGACTTCATCTCTATAATAAATCAAAAAATTAGCCGGGCATAATTCCAGTTACCTGGAAGGCTGAGGAGAAAATATCATCTGATTCCAGCAGGTTGAGGGTGTAGTGGCCATGAGTTTGCTACTACACTACAGCATGGGTGGCAGAGAGAGATTTCAACTAAAAAAAAAAAAAAATTAACTGGGCATGGAGTTGTGTGCCTGTAGTTCCAGTGACTTGGAAAATTTAGGTGGAAGGATTGCCTGAGCCCAGCAGGTTGACACTGGGGAGGTCATGAGCATGCCACTGCACTCCAGTCTGGGTGACAGAGTGAGACTCTGACTCAATAAGTGTATAAATAAATAAATAAAAATAAGGCCAGCTTCGGTTGTTCAGCATGTAATCCAAGAACTTTGAGAGGCTGAGTCAAATGGATTGCCTGAGTTTGTGGGGTCAAGACCAGCCTGAGCTACTTGGTGAGACCTTGTCCCTACAATAAATCAAGAATTAGCTGGCCATGGTAGCACATGCCTCTAGTTCCAGTTGACTTGGAAGGCTGAGGCAGAAGGATCGTTGGAGTCCAGCAGGTCAATGCTGGAGTGGCTGTGAGCATGATACTGCACTCCAGCCTGGGTGACAGAGCGAGACTCCAACTTAAAAAACAAATTAAAATAAAATAAAAAATTAAAATAAAATGAACTAAAACTTTGTCTCTGGGATCCAATGGCCCTCCACTGTTGATGATATTCATCTCTATTCTCATTCAAAACATGCTTGTTGAGCACCTACTACACTAGAATTCAGATAAATTCAATCTAAGTGCTTGTTTACGTGATGTCATAAACTCTGTGTTATAATGGGAGATACATAATATCTGATGTCTATCATTGGTGATAAGAGTGACTAGATAAAGGGAATCCTGGTCCCCTTATGTATTTATGTTTTTCCCTGGGGATCAGAAAACAATGTATGTAGTATCATTTTGGCACTGCATGAATTCTAAGATATGAGTTAGAGTTCATGTCTATGATATGGGTCTATGAACCCATTACCCTGCTCCTAACAATTTTAACACAAGTGAAAATTATTGCCTGAATCAATCATCTTGGTAAGGCAACAAAATACTGATTGTCTAACTCCGTTATTCCTTCTACATTTATTAGCTGGCCTTCTTTTGTAAAATAATGCTCTTTTTCTAACTGGGGTTAATAGGCTAACTTACAGCATAGTTCCTCCTGGAATGGCAGAAAACATGTAATTTTACTTTACTGATTTACCAGTTTGTTGCTTCAAATGATAACAAGTGAATTCATCATTTTGAGTATCATATGGACAAATGAATCTTTATAGATTTGGTATAACAGAATCAGCATAATCATTGCGTTCCTTAATATTCAAATGTTCACAATTTTTTCCAAGTTTTCCACGTCCTTTGTAAACATAACTTCGTATTAAAAAGCTTCCCAGACTCACTTCATACCTATTATGCCACAGACTTGGAATTTGTTGATTCTCCAAGGATTTATAGGGAATTATGAATGAATATCTGGACACGGTGAATGTTCATTATTATTAGCGGGCAATGTTTTTTCCAGGGCATTCAGCAAACAGATGAAGAGAGATGAAAGACAGACAAATATATACATATGCTAAAAATGATAAATTCATATTGATATTTCCAATTTATTTTAGAGTAGTGCCTCCACTTGTTTATTTGAGCTTATATCTGTTATTTTTTTCACACTGAAAAATCTAACAATATGAACACATTTATTTGCTATACTCAATTATATTCTTAAAAAGTAATTTCAAAGTAACCTTATTATTACAAGTAATAATAAAACCACTAAATGAAGCTTAATATCTATTTATAGGTGACTGGAGTTGGGTCAAAAAATTCAAAAACTGTCTTGAAGAATCTTCCACTGAACAAAAAAAAGAAAACATCACTGAATATCAATGAAAATAACTGCTATGAATTGATAATGATAACATTTTGGTTAATTTTAGGCAACGAACTCATTATTTTTTAAATTGATAAGGCCAGACAAGGTGGCTCAAGCCTGCAAAGCCAGCACTTTGGAAGGCCGAGGTGAGACCAGGTTTGAGACTAGCCTGTACAACATGGTGAGACTTCATATCTACAATAAACCAAAAAATTAGTCAGCTTAGTCAAAGATGAGTTGGTTGAAGAAATTGCGGCTTTGCTTCTGAAATCTCAATCCTGTTCCATTGGTCTCTGTGCCTGTTCTTGTACCAATACCAAGCTATTTCAGAGTTTGAAGTCTGGAAGTGTGATACCTCCTGCTCTGTTTCTTTTATTAAGGATTGTTACGACTATTCGTGATTGTTTATGTTTCCATATGAATTTCTATATTGTCATTTCCAGGTCTGAGAAGAATGATGTTGGTAACTTAGTGGGTATTGTGTGGAATCTGTAGATTGTCTTTGGTAGGATGGACATTTGAACAATGTTGATTCTTCCTAATCATGCTCATGGAATATTTTTCCATTTGTCTGTGTCTTCTTGGATTTCTTTGAGCAGTGTTTTGAAGTTCTCATTGTAAAGGTCTTTCACTTCTCTGATTAGGAAGATGTTGAGGTATTTCATTTTTTTGTGGCTATTGTGACTGGGATTGTGCTTTTTATTTGGGCCTCTGTCTGCTTGTTGTTGGTGTATAGGAATGCAACTGTCTTCTGCACTTTTATTTTGTACCCTGAGACTTTGTCAAAGTCCTTTATCAGTGCAAGCAGATTTTTGACAGATTTTCTTGGGTTTTCAATGTATAGGATCATATCATAAGCAAAGAGGGATAACTTGACTTTCTCTTTTCTAATTAGAATGCCCTGATTTCCCTCGTCTAATTGCCCTAGCTAGAAAGTCCAACACAATATTGAACAAGAGGGGTGAGAGTGGGCAGACTTGTCTTGTTCCAGTTTTCAGGGGAAATGTTTCTAGTTTCTGTCCATTTAGCAATATGTTAGTTGTGGGTTTATCGTAGATGGCACTGCCTATTTTTAGGTATGTTCCTGCTATACTTAGGTGTTTGAGGGTTTTTGTCAAGAAGGGATGCTGGATTTTATCAAAAGCTTTTCCTGCATCTAATGATGCAATCAGGTGGTTCTTGTTTTTATATCTGTTGATGTATTTAATTACATTCATGATCTTAAGAATGTTGAACCAGCCCTGCATTCTGGGAATGAAATCTACTTGGTCATGGTGGATGATTTTTGAGAGGTGTTTTTTTATCCCATTTGCTAAAATCTTGTTGAGGATTTTTGCATCTATGTTCATAAGGGATATTGACCTGTAGTTCTCTTTTTTTGTTGTGTTTTTACCCATTTGGGGTATCAGTGTGATGTTAGCTTTGTAATGATTTGAGGAGAATCCATCTTTCTCAATTACCTGGAATACTTTCAAAACACTGGTATTAGTTCCTCTTTGTATGTTTTGTAGAACATTGCTGAAAAGTCATCTGGTCCAGAACATTTTTTTGTAGGTAGTTTTCGTATGACAGAGTCAATTTCCTGGGTTGTTATTGGTCTATTTAGTGTCTCAATATCTTCTTGTTTCAACCTGGAGAGGTTGTGGGACGTCAGATAGTTATCAAAGTTTGTTTCCATAGAGGTGTACATAGCAATCTCTGATAATATTTTGTATTTCTTCAGGGTCAGTTGTGATTTGATCTTTTGCATTTCTGCTTGTGTTTTGGGGGGGGTTTTCTCTCTTTTTCTTGGTCATTCTGGTTAGGGGCCCATCAATCTTGTTAATTCTTTCAAAGAACCAGTTTTTTGTTGATGTTTTCTATGATATTTTTGCCTTCTATGTCCTGTATTTAGGCTCTTATTTTGGTGATTTGTATTCTTCTGATAAAGTTGGGGTTTTGGTGGTCTTCTCTTTCCAGCTCCCTTAGGTGATTTGTTAGGCTCTCATCTTCTGATCTTTCTGTTTTCTTGATGTGTCCTCGTAGAGATATAAATTCCCCTCTGAGAAGTGCTTTCATGGCATCCCAGAGTTTTTAATAAGATGTTTCTTCATTTTCATTTGTTTCCAGGAATCTTTTAATTTATGCTTTGATTTTAGTGTTGACCCAGTAATTGTTCAGCATCATGCTGTTTAGTGGCTGTGTCTTTGCTGGGGAAATGTTGTCGATGTTGATATTTATTTTTATTTCACTGTGGTCTGAGAATGTGCATGGCAAGATTTCAACCTTATAGAATTTGTTTATGCTTGATTTATGGTGAAGGATGTGCTTGATCTTGGAGTATGGTCCATGTGGTGATGAGTACAATGTATATTCTGTGGTTGTTAGGTGGAATAATCTGTAGATATCTATTAAGTCCATTTGGTCAAGTGTTGAAGGGGCCCAGCCCCTTTGCCGGGTCGTGAGATCTCCTGAAGGAGAGACAGATAGGCGAAAGACAAAAATATTATACTCGGACACCTGCTTCCTGAACAGATGACAATTTAATGTTAACACAGAGCTTTTATACCATTCGTAAAGGGGCAAGACAAAGAAAATTCCAATCACGTACATATATGCTTTAAAAGTTACCACCATCTAGTGGTCTTTAGAAGAAACGAATAAGCCAAAAACACTATCTACTTTCAGTTAATGAGTCTTTATCATAAAGCCAAAAATGATAGTTTTAGTTCAAAGTCCCGAATTACAGTCCTTGAAATGTTTCAAGAAAGTTCCCAGGTGCACAGTTCTTCATGTAGCAGTTTTTTTCTTTTGGGCTTTTACAACCTTCAAAGTTTTGTAATTGCCTTTCTTGTCCAGGTGTCTTCGTTACTTTTCTCTTACCCTGCAGTGTTTATTTCTAAAGAAAACTCAAAAGAAGTTTTAATGACATTTCCCAGGCCCCCAAGGTTGCTTTCTGTATTTAGTTAATTATCATAAAAGTATCTAATTCGTATATTATGAATTCAGTGAAAACCCACTCTATAAACATTTACTTAAAATTTAACTATAGAATTAAGTAAAAACCTTAATGATTAATCTTTATCCTAAGTCTGTGAAGACAGTGTTATAAATCACCTACATAACTCCTAGATAAGTGTTAGAACTTATAATGAATTCATAATGAACTTATTATAAACTTGTGCTTCTATAAAAACTTATGTCTAAACACTAAACTGCATAATCCTAAATCAAATGAGTGAATATACTTATCTCATTTATTACTTAAGCAATATCTAGTAACTTATAACTAAGTGAAAGAAAGCATTCTTGATGTGCTTCAGAGTTTAACCCTTGCATATGTTAGAAAAGGCCAGGCGGCATAGTGGGAAAATGGGAAAATGAACCATGACATTCTCAGGTTAGGTGTGAGTACTTCACATAAACATGCCATTTTCTTCTTCCATGACTGCACAGAATTTCTTCAGCCGCATCAAACAGCAAAGGTGGAAGACAGAAGGGCCTCAGCTTCCTGGGCTCACCCTGCGGCCCAGGGTCTTCAGCCCACCAGGACCCTGTCAATCAGGTGGACCTCCAAGGCCAGCTCCCAACAAAGTGTCAAGTTTAGGTTCTGGATCTCCTTGTTGATTTGTTGCCTCAATGATCTATCCAGAGCTGTCAGTGGGATATTCAAGTCCCCTGCTATAATAGTGTTACAGTCAATATCTTTTTTTAGTTTATTTAGTAGTTGCTTTATAAATGTTAGTGCTCCTGTGTTGGGTTCATATATGTTTAGGATGGATTGAACCTTATTATCATTATGTAGTATCCTTTTGCATGTTTAATTTTTGATAGCTTAAAGGTTGTTTTGTCTGATATTAAGAGCACAACTCCTGCCTTCTTTTGTGATCCATTTGCCTTGTAAACTCATTTTCCATCAACTTTGAGTCCCTTTTGTGCATCCCTTGTGGTGAGATGAGTCTCCTGGATGCAGCAAATAATGGGGTCATGGTTTCTTATTCAGTTTGGCATTCTGTGTCTTTTTAGTGGTGTTTTTAGTTCATTCACATTCAGGTTGATGATTGACATGTGATTGTTTCTCTCTGTCATGAGGTTCTTTCAAAGTGTTTTCATTGTTTGCTTGTTTTCCTTTGGTTTAGGGGTTAATGTATGTGTGTGTTTTGAAGTTTCTTGTGCTGTATTCTCTGTTGATTCTGTGCTCTGCTGTTCTCTTGGGAAGTGTGTGGTCATTCTTTTTTTTTCTTTCTTCTATGCTTACTACCTTTTCAAGTGTCTCCTGTAGAGCTGGTCTGGAAGCTGCATAATCTCTTAGGGGTTGGATATCTGGGAAGTATTTTAATTCTCCATCACTGATGAAGCTGAGCTTGTCTGGAGAGGAAATTCTTGGTTGAGATTGTTTAACTTTGAGGACTTTGAACATAGAGCTCCAGCCCCTTCTTGCTTGTCGTGTTTCTGCTAATAGGTCTGCTGCTATTCTGATTGCTTTTCCCCATTTGGTAGTCTGACCTTTCTCTCTTACTGTCTTTAGGATTTTTCTTTTGTACCTACTTTGTGTAGGTGAATTACTATGTGTCTGGGAGTTGGTCTTCTCATTTGATGTCTTGTGGGGATTGGTTCTCTGTATCTCTTGTGCTGGGTTGGACTACCAGCACAAGCGATACAGTTTTCTTGGACTACCTCCTGTAATATTTGCTCCAATTGTTCTCCATTTTCCTTTTTCTTCTGGGATACCATTCAGGCATAGGTTCTGCCTCTTGATATAATCACACATCTCTTTTAGGTTTTGTTCCTTCATTCTGAGTCTTCTTTCTATGTTTTATACAGATTGGGTTTATTCCATATCCTGAGATTCTTTCTTTGGCTAGATTAATTCTGCTTTCCAAGCTTGTCATCTTGTATTTCCTGGATAAAATTTTTCATTGCCAAAACCTCTGTTACAAGTTCTGTCAGTATTGCATCTTGTCTTTCTTGAGTCTTATTCACTTTTTCCATCTATTCCCTAATCCCTGTTGTATTCTGGGGACAGTCATTGGTGACTTCCATTGCTTGGGCACGAAGGTCTGATTTTTCTGGAGTTTTGTCTTCAGTACACTTGAAGTTGCCTGAGGTTTTCCTTTGGTTTTTCCTCATTTGTGACAGACCTCTTGTTTTTCTCTTTAGTTCTGTTATTCAGTGTCAGTAGGAGAGGCTTTCCCTTCTGATGTTTGCTCAGTCCTCTATTCTTCCCTGATCTGGCCTCTGAATTTGTTCACTGATCTCTTTAGAGTTCTTCATTGTCCTTTTCTGGCCATACTCTTTGTCCCACTGCTGGATCAGGGTAGGGAGTGGGGCACCTGGAACACAGCACTTGTTAGGTCGCTCTGAAGTGTGTGCTCTCAGGATATTCCCTCTGGGCCATGATCAATCCCTGAGTAGTTGATCTGCCAGTCATAGAGATTGGGTCTGTTGCTCTGTGGTGAGCAAGTCAGAGCACTTTCCTGCCCCACATTCAAGATGGTGGTGGGTGCCGCTCTTGCCCTCTTTCATGGTAACTTGCCTCTGGACTCCCTCTGCAGCCCCTACCAGCACCCTGCCAGGCACTGAAGTGATGGGGCAAAGCCAGGAGCCGGTAGTCTCTCTCCTGCTTCAATGGTGAGGGAGAGCCTGGGGTGATAGTTTCTCCCTGCTGCTTTTTCAAAGGAAAACTTCTGTCTGTTTTTAAAAAAAACAATGATGTTCCACTTCTGTGAACTGGGAAGAATCAAGGATGAAGCAGAGAAGCTGCATCACCAGGGCCTTGCCACCAGCTCACAAGCCCCACTTAGAGAGTCTCTCCCAGCATTTTCTTCTCAAAGAAGCTTTGATGGTTCAAAAAAAAAAAAGAAAGAAAGAAAAAGAAAATGGCACTTGGCTTTTGTGTCCCAGGAATCACTAGGGTCCAAGCCCAGTCACTGTGGCACCACCCATTCACCAGGAGAGCCCTGGCCACCAGTTCCTTAGCCCTCACTCAGTCAGCCACTCACACACCCATTCACTGTCCAGCACATACACAAAATTCTCCATACACTCACTCACACAGGGACTCGCATAGTCTGACTGGTTCAGCCGCCATCTTCCCCAGAAGTCTAAATTACTTTTTAAAAACATCCAGGTTAAGCTGATGTCTCTGCAAGAAAAGTATCCTTCATATTTTGTGACTTGGAACTATTTACTTTTAGAGAATTTATTTTAATCTGTTTTTTAAAAGAGTATCCTATTACACTTGACCATTTCCTAAAATATAAAAATGGTTTTTATGCATAACAAAATTTTTGTTAGGTATCCACTAAATGTGATCTTACCTATAATAGGAGAAATATCCAAAATATTAAAGGAGTTTACATTATTAAGGAAAGAACTGCAACCTCAAGCTGCCTCATAAAATTATTGGTATTTTCCACATCACACTCATACAATTAATATGGTTGTTGGGCAGTAATTTCATAATTTATTTAATCTGAAATTAAATATTGCCATGTGTAAAATATTTACATGAGGATTTTAATTTGCTACTTTGTTTTTTATACATATTTTTATTTTAAAATTAATTTCCTACTTTAAAAAGGTAATCATAGAGATCGGATACCAAAAATATACTAATTTAAATAAACAGAAATTTTTATAAGCTTATACACATATTGTATGTTACTGTGTTGAAATAATAATAAAATAGTATGTTTTCTCTTTTTAAAAAAATCTTTAAATTGTGTCTGCATATTTCAGAACATAAATATCATTGCAAACATACTTTAGATAAAATTACATCATTTTTAGAGACATATAGTACCAAACATTAACTTCCTAAGGCACATAATTTAACTGGCTTTTGCAATTTAAGAATAAAAAGAAAGGGCACATTTCAAGGAAATTAGAAGTGTCCTTTTAATGAATTTGTACTTATAAGAATCAGACATAGCAACAGTCTTTTTAATTAAAACGCAAATACCAAATGTAGAGTTATCTGAACATGAGCTATAAATTGTTTTTCCGGGAAACAAAGGCCAGCCAATGCAGAAAACACAGAAGTCCTTTTAGAATACAAAGATAATACTATCCAGCAGAGTGGACAGTACAAGGTAGCACTCAAAGCTCTTAGTCTATGAATCATGGTGTGTCTCTCACTGGCCTAATGAAAATATACAACTGCTGGATTTGATTCTACAAGAGACATTTTCAAGAACACCACACTTACACATTTTTTGTGTGAAAAATATCTTCATAAAAACTGGATGATCATTCACAAGAACACAAATTTTCTTTATGTAACTTGCAAAAATCCATTAAATAAGAAATTCAAGCAAGAAATTAACAGAATCATTGAAATAAATAAACAGCCTTCATCAATATAACATGTAGGGCAAATATGAGAGGTGTGGAACAATTCCAAATTCTTTTTTTTTTTTTTTTTTTTTGAGTTGGAGTCTCACTCTGTTGCCCAGACTGGAGTGCAGTGGCCACTCCCGGCCACCACAGCCTTGACCTGCTGGGTTCCGGTGATCCTTCCGCCTCAGCCTTCCAAGTAGCTGGAATTACAGGCATGCGCTACCATGCCCGGCTGATTTTTTGATTTATTGTAGAGATGAGGTCTCGCTGCCCAGGCGGGTCTCAAACCCGCGGGCTCAGGCAATCCACTCACCTCAGCCTCCCAAAGGCGTGGGATTACAGGCTGAGCCACCGAGTCAAGCTAAATTCCAAATTCTTAAAGTAAAAGTTACCTTCCAGGATGAATTATCAGTGCACAGAGGATTTTTAGGGCAGTGAAAATACTTTGCATGGTATTACCATGGTGGAGAACATCTCATGGCACATTTGTCCAGACCCACAGAATGTATAACACCAGGAGTGAACCTTAATGTAGAATATGGACTTTGAGTGATGATAATGTGTTATTGTAGGTTCCTCAATTGTAACAAATGTACCATTCGGTGGTAGATGTTGATAATGGGACAGGCTGTATACTTTTGGGGAGGGCAGCAGGGGGCACATGGAAACTCCCTGTACCTTCCACTCAGTTTTGCTGCAAATCTAAAAACGCTTTTTTTAAAAAAAGGTCTAAAAAGAATCACCTCCCAGTAACAGCAGTGGGAATTGGAAGTGGGGATGTGGTGGTGAGGAATGTACAAGTGTATGTAGATTACCTCATTACAGGTACCTGAAAATGTGAAAGCTCGTCTGATATGATCAGTAGGGAGTTTGGGTTTCTTAGGTGAGATGCCTGCAACCTAAGAGTAGCGGTGTAATGAAGAATACTTCGAGAGACAGTGAAAGCATTTCAGAAATCTACTTGTATTTCCTGTCCACAAAGTCAAACAGTTCAACTGCAGAGGCAGCTCTAAGAATTATTACTATTTGACAAAGGAGAGGGAAAAGCAAACAGGCTGTATTCTGTAGATTTGCATTTGTATCTTAGGTAATCCAATTAAGATCATAGTTAAGGCTTTGACAAAATATGATGAAGGCCAACTGGAATAAAATACCAGACTTTTTCTATAGAAATTTATTTTAGATAGAAGGAAGATGGATAGATAGGTCATAGAAGCACACACATACTCATCTATTTGCCCTAAAATTTCAAAATAATAGTTACAATTGAAATTGACTTGGTGTAAGTTTTCAGATACTGAAAACATGCTGCCTTTCTCAATCTTGGACAGATAAATAAAACTGATGAGTGAAGATATGTGCATGCAATTTTAATTCAACAGAGTGATAAGAAGTGCAGCTCACAAGGCAAATAGCAGAAGCATAATCAGTTTTGTGTATTGTAATAACTCAAACAATGGCAATCACAAACTTCTCCGCAGATTTCTGGAGAAATGACAGATATACAAAATCCAGTTGATACTGGTCTTTTTATAGTACTTAGTTACCAAGCTACACATATGTACAATATACAAATTTCAAAAGCAATGAAATATTTCTTTATTATCAAATCCATTCCACAGACAAGTGTTGAAGATCACACAGTTCATTTCTAGAAATTTCCTTTGTCAACTTCTTAGACATACTTAAACAAATAAGACTCACATGCCTTTCCAAATTTGGAGCTCGTCTTTAAGGAAATTAATACAGAACTACATCTAATTACCTAAGAATAATACATTTCAAAATTCTACATTTGAATTTCTGCTAATATATAAAATTTCTGATGGCATAACAGAAAGAAAGATGATTTATACAGACACTATGAATCCTTACATTGAATAGTTCAAGTCTATTACATGGATATGCAAATGTATATTTTATATACTTTGTACACATTTAGCAGAGTAACAAACTGCCAAACTCAGTCTTTTTAGTTTGATAGATAATCTGGTTCTAGAATAAAATTACTGCATTCTGATGGACATATTGAAAAAAAGTGTGAGGACAACAGTTCAGACACTTTGTTTACTTAAATCACTAAACTTCACACTCATATCCCACAAAAACAGCTCAAAAAGAAACGAGTGAAATTATATGCAAAATCCTAATATTACTGTTCTCGGTGATTTAACAAATAATAAGCCAAGAATAAAATAATTAAAATTCTGTTAAAAATTTTTCTTGCAATAAAAATTATGCCTGCAATAAAAATCTAACTTATCTTAAATGAATAATTGTTTAAAAAGTGGTTGAAAACTGTACATGGCCATAAAGATAACAAAATCATGGACTTCACAGCAAATAGAATGGGTTGAAGACCACCATACTAAGTGAACTATCACAGAAACAAAGAACTGAATACTGCATGTTCTCACTCATAAGTGGGCGTTGAACATTACTCACATTATACAAATGAGTCACTGGGTGCTTAGGGAAGGAAGGAAAAGCAGAGGGGGAGGCACGTGACAACATGAAGAGTACTTGGTTCATTATCAAGGGGAAGTCAGGGCCAGTTAGAAGCCTAAACTTCACCTGCATGCAGCCAACTTATGTAGTTAATTCTCACTTGTGCCCCCCATTCCTAGAATAAAATAATTTTTTAAAAAGTTGAAAATGGAATTACATAGGGGTTAATTAAATATGAAAGGTTATACTGTCAGACATAGAAATCAACATACTCTTAAGGTATTCACTTACTAACCTGCTTGTCAGTCATTTATTTGCCTCAAAAGTAATTAGATCCCTTGATTTTAAAATGTAACTGGATGATGTTTTATGCTAGCTCTTTTGCATTTCATTTATGAACTGTGGTTGAACAATTTTCCTTGATGATTATTCACAGTGTATCTTTATAGTCTTCTGATATCCACTTATTTTAATGCAAAGAATCAAGGAGATGCTTTAAAAATCATGTTTACCTAAACTTAATTCACCATACAAGCAGTATATAAAAATTACTAATTATAAAGCTCATAGGTTTATTTAGATTTTCAAGAAGACATACAGTATATTTCTACTTCTAAAACATCAAATGTCATTATAAATATCCCTGGCATTTTCATTCCTTTTACACACAAGTAAACAAATGCTTTTGCAGGCATTTGTTTTATATTGCAAACATTCAACTGCAAATGTAAAGGAAATATGCAACACAATTATGAAATGCGATAGAACACAAGTGTAGAAAAAAATTAGCCTACAGCTGTAAGAAATCAGGAGTTAAAAAGTATAAACCTTCGGTGGCTCAGCCTGTAATCCCACGCGTGGGAGGCTGAGGTGAGTGGATTGCCTGAGCCCGTGGGTTCGAGACTCGCCTGGGCAACTTGGCAAGATCTCATCTCTACAATAAAAAATAATAAAAAATAATAAATAAATAAATAAATAAATTAGCCGGGCATGGTAGCGTGCACCTGTAGTTCCAGCTACTTTGAAGGCAGAGGCCGGGAGAGGCCACTGCACTCCAGTCTGGGCGAAAGAGTGAGACTCCAACTCAAAAAAAAAGAGAAAAAAACAAGTACAATCTTAATTTAGAATGCAAAAGTCAGAAGACACTATTCCTGCCACAGCTTATTTTCAGTGATCTAGAATTGCTACAAGACTAGAAGAATTTTTATAAGAGGAAAGTCTTATAAAAATTTTAAGAATTTTAAGTCTTAAAAATTTTAAGTCTTATAAGAATTTTTATAAGAGGAAAGTCTGCAAAAAAAGTGAAAATTACCAAGGATGGCAAAAATTTACTAACTCATGTGGGCAAAAACCAGAGTATATCCAGGTTATGGCAAATATTATTGAAGAGTAGTATAGTAAAACAATGTCTTTTAAATATCAGTTGCTAATATTATTTTTTCAGAAACCACTGTGAACCAAATTCCAAGATATTCAAAGAATCTAAAAAGAACACAGGTAGCATTCATTAACATAAATGGAATAATATTAACTAACAGTATGAAAACTACAAATTTTCCCTGCTCTCTCGATGGATTCTTTTGCTTTGCAGAAGCTCATCAGTTTGATGAGGTCCTACTTGTCTATTTATTTCTTATGATATGGGCACTTAGGGCTCTGATCAGGAACGGGTTGCCAGTTCCAATTTCCATAAGGGTGCTGCCTGCATTTTCTAAGAATCTTATAGTTTGAGGTTTTACACTTAGGTCTTTGATCAATTTAGAGTTAATTTTTGTGTGTGGTGATAGGTAGGGGTCCTGTAATCAGCCAGTTTTCTGCATGTGATCAGCCAGTTCTCCTAGCACCATTTACTGAATAGGCTGTCCTCTCCCCAGTGGTTGTTGGAGGCTTTGACAAAGATGAGTTGGTTGAGGAATTGAGGCTTTCCTTCCGGAATCTCTATCCTGTTCCATTGATCTGTATGCCTGTTCTTGTACCAATACCAGGCAGTTTTGATTACTGTAGCCTTATAGTAAAGTTTAAAGTCTGTAAGTGTGATACCTCCTACTTTCTTTTGCTAAGGATTGTTTTGGCTATTTGTGGTCATTTATGTTTCCACATAGATTTCTGTATTGTCATTTCCAGGTCTGAGAAGAATGATGTTGGTAATTTAATGGGTATTGCATTGAATCTGTAGATTGCCTTTGGTAGGATGGACATCTTAACAATGTTGATTCTTCCTATCCATGAGCTTGGAATATTTTTCCATTTGTCTGTGTCTTCTCAGATTTCTTTGAGCAGGGTTTTGCAGTTCTCATTGTAGGTCTTTCAATTCTCTGATTAGGAAGATGCTGAGGTATTTCATTTTTTATGTGACTATTGTGATGGCATTGTGCTTTCTATTTGGGTCTCTGCCTGCTTGTTGTTGGTGTATAGGAATGCAACTGTCTTTTGCACATTTATTTTGTACCCTGAGATTTTGCCAAAGTCCTTTATCAGTGCAAGCAGGTTTTTGACAGATTTTCTTGCATTTTCAATGTATAGGACGATGTACTCACCAAAGAGGGATAACTTCACTTCCTCTTTTTCGATCTGAATACCCCTGATTTCATTCTCTTGTCTAATTGCCCTAGATAGAACTTCCAACACAATGTTCAACAAGAGGGGTGAGAGGGGGTAACCTTGTTCCAGTTTTCAGGGGAAATATTTCCAATTTCTGTCCATTTAGCAATATGTTAGCTGTGGGTTTGTCGTAGATGGCACTTCCTATTTTCAGGTATGTTCCTCCTATACCTAGGTGTTTGAGGGTATTTATCATAACGAGATGGATGCTGGATTTTATCAAAAGCTTTTTCTCCATCTAATGATATAATCATGTCATTCTTGTTTTTACATCTGTTGATGTACTGAATTACATTTATGGTCTTGCAAATGTTGGAACAGCCCTGAATCCGGGGGATGAAGCTTACTTGGTCATAGTGGACGATTTTTGAGATGTGTTTTATGATCTGATATTCTAGAATTTTGTTGAGAATTTTTGCATCTATGTTCATAAAGGATATTGGCCTGCAGTTCTCTTTTTTTGTTGGATCTTTACCCAGTTTGGATATCAGTGTGATGTTAGCTTTGTAAAATGATTTGGGAAGAATTCCATCTTTCTCAATTGCCTGGAATACAGCCCACAGACTGGGGAAAAAATGTTTATCAACTGTATATCTGACAAAGGTCTAATATCTAGAATCTACAAGAAACTCAGATGTGCCAAAAAGAAAAAAAAGTCACATTAAAAAGCGAGCAAAAGGCATGAATAGACACTTCTCAAAAGAAAATATACAGGCAGCCAACAGACACATGAAAAAGTGTTCAACCTCACTCATCATCAGAGAAATACAAATCAAAACCACATTAAGATACCAGCTAGCCCCTATATGAATGGCCATCATTAATAAAACAAACAACAGATGCTGATGAGGATGCAGAGAAAAAGGAATGCTTCTATACTGCTGGTGGGAATGCAAATTAGTGCAACCTCTTTGGAAGGCAGTGTGGTGATTTCTGAAAGAACTAGAAGTTGACCTTCCATATGACCCAGCAATTTCCCTATTGGGAATATAACAAGAGGAACTCAAATCATTTTACAAAAAGATACCTGCACATGCATGTTTGTTGCAGCTCTATTCACAATAGCAAAAACAGGGAACCAACCATGCCGCCCATTGAAGTTGAACTGGATAAAAAATATGTGGCACATATACACAATGGAATATTATGCAGCCATAAAGAAGAACAAACATATGGACTTTGCAGCAACTTGAATGGATTTAGAGTCAATTATACTCAGTGATCTATCACAGAAACAAAGAACAGAGCACCATATGTTCTCACTCATAAGTGGACCTTGAACAATTATAATAGTACAAGAAAGAGACTGGCAGTAGTGGAAAATTGTCAGGGGAGGGGGAGTGGGATTGGCAGTTGAGAGTAACTGCTAGGGGAGGGAGAGGCATACCTCATCATCAAGGGAACCTGCATAATCAATGTTTGTATATATAACCCTGAATTGTACCCCACATCTTTATAATAAAAAAGAAGTATTTGTCAATAACAATGACATATGCATACAAATAATTGAAGAATCTATATTCTAAAAGATAGTTTGCTTCCCAAAGAGTTTAAATAGGTCTTTATTTATCTAAGAAACATTTCCTCACAGTTTGTGCAGACATAGCTTTCCAGTCTGTATTTATTAATCACAAATTTCAAATGCCATCTGAATTAGTTCCTATTTATATAGATAGATATATATGTCCACTGCACTACTTGGCTGATAATAATGCACTACAGCTTTATAGTACCTTAAAGCACAGAACTACTGTAACATTCTCATTATCTCATTTATACTTAACAACACTTTTAGGCAGAAGGCAGTGTAGTTATGATTATTTATTCATAAAGCAGACATTTATTGAGAGGCTCTGTTGTGCCTGAGCCTATTAGGTAGTGAGGCTCTAGTTGATTTTTATTTTATTTTATTTTATTTTTGAGTTGGAGTCTCACTCTGTCATCCAGACTGGAGTGCAGTGGCCGCTCCCGGCCACCGCAGCCTCGACCTGCTGGGCTCCGGCGATCCTTCGCCTCAGCCTTCCGAGTCGCTGGAACTACAGGCATGTGCTACCATGCCCGGATGATTTTTTCGATTTATTGTACAGATGAGGTCTCGCTCCCGAGGCGGGTCTCGAACCCGTGGGCTCAGGCAATCCACTCACCTCAGCCTCCCAAAGGCGCGGGCTGAGCCACTGAGCCTGGCGATTTTTATTTTCAGTGTGGCTCAGAGGCACATGGAAATTGAATGGAAAAAAATGACAGAGAGATGCAGTAGACTACTGGATCCCAAAGAAGAAGGACTCAGTGGTGTTGTACCAGCTGGGAGGTTCCCTGATGAAGATGGTGCATGGACCAAGTTCAGTGGAGTCAACCAGCAGAGGTTAGTATCAAGTGACATGGTGGCCCATGGCACTCTAGCTAGGCTGAGAAACAGGTAAAATTTGGTCCTAGATTTTCTTCCTGTTTTCTTCCCATCAAATTAATTTTATATTTATAGCTAAAAAAATCTCAACTTACACAGAGCTTATTAAATTTTGTAGTATAACTAGAGGCTTTCAAAAGCAATCTGTGGGAAACTTTGAGATAAGGCTGATACTAGCAAATAATATGTGTTATTCTCACTTGTGCCAAGTAGAGTTAAAAAAAATACAGATTTTATTTATTTAATTACCAATTATCTTTTTCTGTAAAATGGAATCTCTCCCTCTTTGTTATCATCCTGCTTAAAATTTTAGTGCATATTTTTCTTACTTTATCTGTAGTTTTTAGTTACTTTTACCACAAAAAAAGTACACACACACAAAGGTAGCTATGTGAAATAATGGATATGTTAATTCCTTTGAAAATTAATCACTTAACCATGAATATGTTTAGCAAAACGTACATTTTGACAAAAAATACATATATATAATATATATAAAAAATCAGTGCCATATTATTGGATAAGATGTTATCAACCAGGAGACAAATGAGTCAGAAAGCAGTCATTCACAGGACTATGTTGAACTAAATTAATGTAATGCTTAAAGTAACAGCACAGTAGTAGAGAGCCTTCCAGAATAAATGGTATGGGTAAAGCTCAGAGAGTCTGGATAAGACTGAGGGAGAAGAATTAAAGGCATAACATCAAGCCAGGTGAAATTTCATACAAAGTGACCACTGTGACAAGAAGCATGAAGTAAAGTGAAGACAAAGTGAGAATGAACTTACCAAAACAAATGGAAGGTGAAAATAAACTCACCAAACTTTAAGTTATAACAGTGCCTGTCTGAATAATCTGCCCTGTTGCCAGACCTTATGTTTGATCTTGTATTTATAAAATATTAATGTATAGCCAAAGAACACCTTCTAAATATTAAGTCCTATTTTTCTAACCTGGGAGGATGAAAAGAATAGCATGTTTTCATAATGCAAATGAACTAAATATCCTCTTATTTTGATGACAACAGAAGAAAAGGGTGTATCATGACTGTACAAATTTTTCTTTCTAAAAAAGAAATATAAAAGTAATATTCAAAGTTAATTTTTTCCAAACTTGAGGAGGGTAGTTCTGTTTATAGAAATTAATTTTAATTTAATAAATTATATACCCCAGGTAGATTCCAATCTGTTTCTTTTACCCTCTTTCCAAAAAAAAATCCATATGGTCTCAATTATCTTAATATTTCTGAAGTGAAACAAATCATATATAAATTTAAGACTATGTAAAAAAATCCACATTTTATTTTTTCTCTGAGCTCCACTGTAATGTGTAGATAATTACTTAAAGCCTGTAAGTGAAGACTTTGAAGGCATAAAATACTGGTTAAAATATAATTTATCATCTTTTTACATGGATATTCAGATCTAATATTGAAATTTTACTCCTAAGACTCATGAGCTGTTGTGAATTCCTTTTAGGTTTAGTTGGAAGAACTTAAGAAACCATTGGCATGATTAAATCTAAAAAACTGTGTCCCAGGAATTTTAAATGTAATATAAAGTACTCATTCTTAATTGTGAAATCCTGTCTCTAACAATAATTATAGTCACAGCATTTTAGACTGGATTTTATTTTGTCAATTTCTTTGCCTAATTAATTTATCCCATGTATTTTGAGAATAAGCAAAGTATAACTGAAAAAAAGAAAAAGATGAAGAGTCCACTAAACACGCTGAAGGATGCTTTAATTTTAAGAGAACTAAATTCTTCATATATATCTTTTTATTGTGTTGACGGGTGTAGGCATATAACAGGAATTCCCAAGGGAGGAGAGAGGGAATCATGAGAAGTGAGTAGTCACCAATGTGAGGTGGATGGATGATCTGGGCATCAGACTCCCTGACTAAGCCCAGAATAGAGCTCAGGACTTCTAAGTTTTTGTTTTCCACTTAGCTTACAGGTGAAACCAGTGAAAATTCTCTCTGGAGGAAAGAAGTCTTAAACTGGGACCCAACTCTTATAGCTATCAAGATCTATGACTAATCAGAGCTATTATAATCAGAGCTCACTAAATATGTGTAGTAGAAACAAGGAGATTCAGAGAAACAAACAAAATCTACCAGAAAATGTATTATTTCAGAGCAAGGGTAATGAAGAGATATTACAGCTAAACTGAAACTGAGAGTTTACTTCTGATGTACCTTATAGAAAGGATATACTTCAAGGAGGAGAAAAATTATTTCAGAGAGAAGCTCTAAGTTCAAAGAGGAATGATGAAAAAAATAATAAAAGTAAACATGTAGATAAAATTAAGCAAACGTTGTCTGTATAAAACAATAAAATAATATCAATACTAAGCAAAATCATAATATCTAAGAAATCTAAAAATAATGGAAACTAAAATATCTTATATCAATACTATAAATGTCTGGAGGTCAGTAATCTGAATTAAATTGCTCTAGCTTACTATGCTGAATAATACCTAAAATATGCACTGTACTAAATAAAGTGTCAAGCATACTTTAAGTTAAAAATGCATGGTTATATTTAAAGCCTGGAAGGATGAATAGAATAGCATGTTTTCATAATGCAAGTGTAAAATTTCAATACAAAAAGTAAAATTTCAAATAAAATGTTAATAACAGCATTTATTTTTATTTTTTATTTATTTTTATTTTTTTAGATTTTTTATTTCAAAATTGTTGGGTACAATTCAGGGTTAGGTATACAAATATTCATCATGCAGGTACCCTTGTTGATGGGGTGTGCCGCCCCTTCCCCAGGCGAGGAATGCGGAGCCACCTCCCAGCGCAGCCACTGTCCACAGGATGGGACTCCCGCGCCGCCGAGGACCACGGAGCTGGCCTCACCGCGCCTCCAAGGAATGCGGAGCCGGCCCCTCTGAGCTGTAGCGAACCTGGGCCTCCCAGCGTGGCCCACTGCAGATCCGAGAGCAGCCGCCATCCACACGCGCGGGTGCCCTCGCCGCCGAGGAATGCGGAGCCGCCTCCCAGCGCAGCCACTGTCCACGGGCCTGGGTCACCTGCAGCGTCGAGAACCACGGAGCTGGCCTCCTCGCGCCTCCAAGGAACTGGGGAGCCGGCCGCGCCTCGCCACAGGGGATCTGGGTATCCTGGCGTGGCCCACCGCGGATCCAGGAGCAGCCGCGGGCCACAGACGTGGGTGCTCACGCGCCGCCGAGGAATGCAGAGCCGCCCCCCAGTGGAGCCACAGTCCACGGGCCGGGCCCCCAGCGCCAAAGAGGACCACGGAGCTGGGACCCACGCGACTCCGAGGAACGCAGGAGCCGGCCCTGCCTTTCCGCGGTGGATCTGGGTCTCCAGGTGTGGCCGACCGCGGATCCGGGCACAGCTGCTGTCCGCGGGCCCGGGCCCTCGGCCCCCAGGCGACTGAGGAAAGGGAGCTGGAGCCCCTGCGCCTCGGAGGACAGCGTGACCGCCCCTCCCCTCCCCCGCGCTGCTGACGGACGCTGAGCCGGCCCCCCACGCAGTGGCGGATCCGGATCCTGGCCTCCCACGCTTTGCCGCCGCCGACAGAGGAGACTGGATGCCCGCGCAGCTGAGAAGCCCGGGGTGGGCCCCCGCGCCTCCCACCTTGGAGCCTGACTCCAGGGCCGCAGCCAACCGCAGATCCGGGCACATTGGCGGCCAAAGGCCCGGGCACCCCCGCGCCGCCAAGGACCGTGGAGCTGGGCCCCCCGCCTCCGAGGAACGTGGAGCCGGGCCCCACACGCAGCCACCGCCCACGGAGCCTGGTCCCCAGCGCCGCAGCCCACCACGGAGTCGGTCCCCAGCGCAGCAGGCAGTGCAGTCTTGGTGCACCGAGGGCACTGAAGGAGCTACAGCGAAGCCGCTTCTGGACTTGACCCTCTGCGGTGAGTTCAGAAACTGTCATTTTCTTGAATTCTCTCCCCTGTGTTTGGGCTGTGCTAGAAATGGAATTGCTGCGTTGTGCGGTGTGGTGTGCATCATTGTTTAGGAAGGTGCCATAGGGTTTTCCGTAGAAGATCACCATTCTGTATTATCCTCGCTAGTTATTTATGGGGCCTTTTCCTTCATATCCCCCTTAACCTTTTCTGTTTTCCGTTTTATTCTCTTCCTTTTTTTCTTAACGGTCAACCAGTGGGTGTGTGGTGGAATCTCATTATTCCTTGTTTGTATTGTTTTGTTTTGTTCTCTTATTGTTATGAGAACAGCTACAGGAAATCTACATCGAATTTTAAGTATACACACCGGAAAGTTAACTATAAACACACTGCTGTACATCAGGACGCTAGAATTTTTTCATCTTGAATATGAGATGCTGCTCATTGTTGTTTTGATTCCCCTTTCCCTAATGCTTAGTGAAGATGTGTATCTTTTCATGTATTTACTGGCCATGCCTATATTTTCTATGCAGATGTGTCTCTTCAGGTTAATTTCCCATTTTTGAATTAGTTTTTCTAATTGTTTATATATAGGAGTTTTAAGATTACATCATGTATATTGGTCACTTAGAAAATGATCCCAAAGTGCTTTTTCTCATATTTTGAGTTGCTGATTTTCTCTGTTGGGAGTGTTCTTTGATACACACAAGGTTTTAATTCTGATGAAGTCTACTCTCATTTTTTTTTTTCTTTTTTTTGCCTGTCTTCAGGTTTGTACAAGAAATGATTGCCAAACTCATTTTGTATTCGCCTATGGGCTTTATAATTTCAACGTTTACCTTTAGGTATCTTTTTTTTTAATCGATATTTTTGATTTTGATATTGTGGGGAACAGTTAAGGGTTAGGTATACAAATATGCTTCATTCAGGCGCCCTTGTTGATAATTGGTGTCTCCCCGTCTCTAGACAGATGTTTACTACCATTAGTCCCACCCCCCCCATAGTTTCCCAACACTGTCAGTCATTTTCTTATAGTACTGCATTGGATGATCAAGGTCCACTATATGAGTGAGAATGTGGGGTACTCAGATCTTTGTTTCTGTGAGAGGTCACTTAGTATTATAGACTCTAGCTCTATCCAGGTTGTTGC